>NC_080042.1:48872052-49088688 GCF_012489685.1 Lotus japonicus | reverse complement strand
AATGAGTCCATTGAAGAAATGTTCTCCAGATTTCAATTGCTTGTAGCTGGCATACGACCTCTCAACAAGAGCTACACAACAAAAGATCATGTCATAAGGGTCATCAGGTGTCTTCCTGAAAGTTGGATGCCTTTGGTGACTTCAATAGAGCTCACGAGAGACGTTGAGAATATGAGTTTAGAAGAACTCATCAGCATTTTGAAATGCCATGAGCTGAAACGCTCAGAGATGCAAGATCTGAGGAAAAAGTCCATAGCCTTGAAATCCAAATCTGAAAAGGCTAAGGTTGAGAAGTCAAAGGCTCTTCAAGCTGAAGAAGAAGAATCTGAAGAAGCATCAGAAGATTCTGATGAAGATGAGCTGACTCTGATCTCCAAGAGACTCAACCGCATCTGGAAGCACAGGCAGAGCAAGTTCAAAGGCTCTGGAAAGGCAAAAGGAAAGTATGAGTCCTCAGGCCAGAAGAAGTCTTCAATCAAGGAAGTCACATGTTTTGAGTGCAAAGAATCTGGGCACTACAAAAGTGATTGTCCAAACTTGAAGAAAGACAAGAAGCCAAAGAAGCACTTCAAGACGAAGAAGAGTCTGATGGTGACATTTGATGAATCAGAGTCAGAGGATGTTGACTCTGATGGTGAAGTCCAAGGACTCATGGCAATTGTCAAAGACAAGGAAGCAGAGTCAAAGGAAGCTGTTGACTCAGAATCAGAAGGAGATCCTAACTCAGACGATGAAAATGAGGTATTTGCTTCTTCTCTACCTCTGAACTGAAACATGCTTTGTCTGATATCATGCATAAGTATAACTCTTTATTGTCTAAGCATAAAAAGTTGAAAAAGAACTTATCTGCTGTCTCCAAGACTCCTTCTGAACATGAGAAAATTATTTCTGATTTGAAAAATGAAAATCATGCTTTGGTAAATTCTAACTCTGTGCTTAAGAACCAGATTGCTAAGTTAGAAGAAATTGTTGCCTGTGATGCCTCTGATTGTAGAAATGAATCTAAGTATGAAAAGTCTTTTCAAAGATTCCTAGCTAAAAGCGTGGATAGAAGCTTAATGGCTTCAATGATCTATGGCGTAAGCAGAAATGGAATGCATGGCATTGGCTATTCTAAACCAATTAGAAATGAGCCTTCTGTGTCTAAAGCTAAATCCTTGTATGAATGCTTTGTTCCCTCTGGTACCATATTGCCTGATCCTGTACCTGCTAAAATTGCTAAAAACCCTCTTAAAAAGGGATCTTTCTCTATGACTAAATATCATGCAAATATTCCTTTAAAATATTATGTTGAGACACCCAAGGTGATCAGAACCTCTGGGGTAACTAACAAAAGAGGACCCAGAAAGTGGGTACCTAAGGACAAGATTATCTATGTTGCAGATATCCTTGATAGCTCCACTGAAACACCAATCATGGTAGCTGGACAGTGGATGCTCGCGTCACATGACGGGAGAAAAGCGTATGTTCCGAGAGCTGAAACTTAAGCCTGGAGGCGAAGTTGGCTTCGGAGGAAATGAAAAGGGTAAAATTGTTGGTACTGGTACTATTTGTGTAGATAGTAGTCCATGCATTGATAATGTTTTATTGGTAGACGGCTTAACACATAACTTATTGTCTATAAGTCAATTAGCTGACAAGGGTTATGATGATGTTATATTCAATCAAAAGTCCTGCCGGGCTGTAAGTCAGATCGATGGCTCTGTTCTGTTTAACAGCAAGAGGAAGAACAACATTTATAAGATCAGATTATCTGAGTTGGAGGCTCAGAATGTGAAGTGCCTTCTGTCTGTTGATGAAGAGCAGTGGGTATGGCATAGACGGTTAGGGCATGCCAGTATGAGAAAGATTTCTCAGCTGAGCAAGCTAAATCTTGTCAGGGGCTTACCCAATCTGAAGTTCGCTTCAGACGCTCTTTGTGAAGCATGTCAGAAAGGCAAATTCACAAAAGTCCCTTTCAAGGCAAAGAATGTTGTCTCAACCTCAAGGCCGTTGGAACTTCTGCATATAGACCTTTTTGGACCAGTGAAAACTGAGTCTATAGGTGGCAAGAGATATGGGATGGTTATCGTTGATGACTATAGCCGCTGGACATGGGTAAAGTTTCTAACCCGCAAGGATGAGTCTCATGCTGTGTTCTCTACCTTCATTGCTCAAGTGCAAAACGAGAAGGCTTGTAGGATTGTGCGTGTCAGAAGTGACCATGGTGGAGAGTTTGAGAATGACAAGTTTGAGAGTCTGTTTGATTCCTATGGAATTGCACATGATTTCTCTTGTCCCAGAACTCCTCAACAAAATGGTGTTGTTGAGAGGAAGAACAGAACTCTTCAGGAGATGGCTAGAACCATGCTCCAAGAAACTGGCATGGCTAAGCACTTTTGGGCAGAGGCAGTAAATACAGCATGTTACATTCAGAACAGAATCTCTGTGAGACCAATTCTGAATAAGACTCCTTATGAATTGTGGAAGAACATAAAACCCAACATTTCTTATTTTCATCCTTTTGGCTGTGTTTGTTATGTTCTCAATACTAAGGATAGATTGCATAAATTTGATGCTAAGTCTTCTAAGTGTCTATTACTTGGTTATTCTGATAGATCTAAAGGTTTTAGATTTTATAATACTGATGCTAAGACTATTGAAGAATCTATTCATGTTAGATTTGATGATAAGCTTGACTCTGACCAGTCAAAGCTAGTTGAAAAGTTTGCAGATTTAAGCATTAATGTTTCTGACAAAGGCAAAGCTCCAGAGGAAGTTGAGCCAGAGGAAGATGAACCAGAGGAAGAAGCTGGTCCCTCTAACTCACAAACTCTGAAGAAGAACAGAATCACTGCAGCTCACCCTAAGGAATTGATTCTGGGCAACAAAGATGAACCAGTCAGAACCAGATCTGCCTTCAGACCCTCTGAAGAGACCTTGCTGAGTCTGAAAGGATTGGTGTCCTTAATTGAACCCAAGTCCATAGATGAAGCTCTTCAGGACAAGGATTGGATTCTGGCCATGGAAGAAGAATTAAATCAATTCTCCAAGAACGATGTTTGGAGCTTAGTGAAGAAGCCTGAGAATGTCCATGTTATTGGAACGAAATGGGTATTCAGAAACAAGCTAAATGAGAAAGGAGATGTAGTCAGAAACAAGGCAAGGCTAGTTGCTCAAGGCTACAGCCAGCAGGAAGGAATAGACTACACTGAAACATTTGCTCCGGTAGCAAGACTGGAGGCAATCAGACTGTTGATCTCCTTCTCAGTAAATCACAACATAGTTCTACATCAGATGGACGTAAAGAGTGCCTTCCTAAATGGTTATATCTCAGAGGAAGTCTATGTTCATCAACCCCCAGGTTTTGAAGATGAAAAGAAACCAGACCATGTATTCAAATTGAAGAAATCACTCTACGGTCTGAAGCAAGCTCCCAGAGCATGGTATGAGAGACTTAGCTCATTCCTTCTGGAGAATGAGTTTGTAAGGGGTAAAGTAGATACAACTATTTTTTGCAAGACTTATAAAGATGATATCTTAATTGTGCAAATTTATGTTGATGATATTATATTTGGTTCTGCTAATCAATCTCTATGCAAAGAATTTTCTGAGATGATGCAGGCTGAATTTGAGATGAGTATGATGGGAGAATTAAAGTACTTTCTGGGAATACAAGTTGATCAAACACCAGAAGGAACATATATCCATCAGAGCAAGTACACTAAAGAACTTCTGAAGAAGTTCAATATGCTGGAATCTACAGTGGCCAAGACTCCAATGCATCCTACATGCATTTTGGAGAAAGAAGATAAAAGTGGTAAAGTATGTCAGAAGCTCTATCGTGGAATGATAGGTTCACTTCTATACTTAACTGCATCTAGGCCAGACATATTATTTAGTGTTCACTTATGTGCTCGTTTCCAATCAGATCCAAGGGAAACCCACTTAACTGCTGTTAAGAGGATCCTAAAGTATCTGAAAGGCACCACTAACCTTGGCTTGATGTATAAGAAAACATCAGAGTATAAGCTTTCAGGTTATTGTGATGCTGATTATGCTGGAGATAGAACAGAGAGAAAAAGTACTTCTGGAAATTGTCAATTTCTGGGAAGCAATCTAGTCTCATGGGCAAGCAAGAGGCAATCAACCATTGCACTATCAACTGCAGAGGCAGAATATATCTCAGCAGCAATATGCAGCACTCAGATGCTCTGGATGAAACAATAGCTGGAGGATTATCAGATCCTTGAGAGCAATATCCCAATCTATTGTGATAACACTGCTGCAATCTCATTGAGTAAGAATCCTATCTTGCATTCAAGGGCAAAGCACATTGAGGTAAAGTATCACTTTATTAGAGATTATGTACAGAAGGGCGTACTTCTTCTGAAGTTTGTTGATACTGACCATCAATGGGCAGATATCTTTACAAAGCCCTTAGCAGAGGATAGATTTAATTTTATTCTGAAAAATCTAAACATGGACTTTTGTCCAGAGTGAAGATGGATCAGAACCTCTGACTATGATACTTCTTGATCAGAAGATGTCTAGTCCAGAAGGTAACTCAATCAGAGTGTGTGTGCCCACTGGTACTGACTCTGAAGCTGAGACAACAACACGTGTGTCAGAATTTCTGATGCATAATTCCTTGTGCCCGTGTGACAGTCTGTTATGATTGCGTGTAGATATGCTTATCTCCTGTGTGTGATTGTGTATTTTACTGTTACTATCTATCTTTAATTTTCAACCGTTGATCTTAAAGTGCTTTTTGAATCAACAACGGTTATTTGATAAAACCCACTATACACACACGTTCTCGTTCACTTCCGGCTTTCACTCTCGCACTCTCTGCTTTTCAAAACCGCCTCTTTCTTGATTTCTCTCTCGATCTCTCTTCATCCTTCAAACTTCATCTTCTACCTCAAACCTTCAACCTCTTCAAAATGGTGAGACAAACCAGAAGATCTACTGCAGATGCACCTCAGTTCCCTCACATGGTAGTTGGTTTGGCAACGGGTCAAAGGGGCTCTGAGAACCCGGCACAAGAACAAGTTCAAGCTCAAGAGCAGATTGTTCCAATTGCAGAACGGGGCTGTGTCGTTCACTGCGTATTTGCTCCTGAGGAACTCCAAGTCCTGGCAGAATGGAGATTCGACCTCGACAACCTGGCTGCAAATGGGTTTGATCTTCGTCCTGAAGTCCAAGCTCAAGGTTGGGGAAACTACTTCAACCGACTTCGAGGACCGGTGTATGAGAAGTTGGTCAAGGAATTCTGGAAGCACGCCGACTGCAATGATACTCAAGTGGTATCTCATATTCTTGGCAGGAAGATCATCATCACGGAGAAGTCATTCGTGAATCTGCTAGGTGCAGACACTGCTTATGGGTTTCGATTCCAATTCACTGAGTCGAAGCTGAAACCCAGCACCAAAGACAAAACCAACCAGGCCCTGTACACCACTTTCAAACCGGGCAAGACAAGTTACAAGGTGATGGACCTTCACCCCAAACTCAGGATCTGGCACAAGATCCTGCTCAACTGCATCAATCAGAGACCGAAGGGCAGTTCCCCAGATTACATCAACTTCAACCAGAAGGCGATGCTGTTTTTCATTCAAGACAAGAGGAAGATCTGCCTTCCCTACTTCCTGTTCTCCTACTTGAAGGAGTGTATCCGGAAGTCTAGGACTACTGCCTCAATCAAGTCAGCAATCAAGTATATCCCCTTTGGGAGACTGCTGTCTGATCTCTTCATTGAGAGTGGCCTCATTCAAGACCTGATCAATGCTGGTTGCACAGAGGACTTGAGCACAATTGTCAGCGATGTCTTCACTGCCAACTCTCTGAAGAAGATGGGTTTGGTCCAGAAGAAGATTGCTCCTGCTCATGAAGACACATCTTCTGAGATCAGAGGAAGAAGGATGCCTCTGAATGACTACCCACTGTGGACTCAAGCAGACAATCCTGAAGCCATCAGATGCTATGTTGAAGACCTCAGGGCTCAAGGATTCGAGATTGATCTTGATGATTTCTTCAGCAGACTGCCGCCAGCTCCAGAGTTTCCTTCTCCTCCCAAGAAGAAAGCTCAGAGGAAGATGGTTCTGGAAGAATCCTCTGAAGAATCTGATGTCCCTCTGGTCAAGAAGACAAAGAGAAAGCCTGATGATGGTGATGATAGTGATAGTGAGGATGGTCCTCCAAAGAAGAAGCAGAAGAAGGTCAGAATCGTGGTGAAGCCTACTCGGGTGGAACCAGCTGCTGCAGTGGTCAGAAGGACTGAACCTCCTGCCAGAGTGACTCGATCATCAGCACATTCAAGTAAGCCTGCACTTGCTTCTGATGATGATTTGAATTTATTTGATGCACTTCCTATTTCTGCCTTGCTTCAACACTCCTCAAATCCCCTCACTCCTATTCCTGAATCCCAACCAGCCGCACAAACCACCTCTCCACCACATTCCCCACGATCCTCCTTGTTTCAACCTTCTCCTACCGAAGCACCTCTCTGGAATTTGCTTCAGAACCCAACCTCTAGGTCAGAAGATCCAACCTCTCTCCTTACCATTCCGTACGACCCATTATCTTCTGAACCCATCATCCATGACCAACCAGAGCCCAACCAAACAGAACCACAACCCAGAACGTCTGATCACTCTGCTCCCAGAGCATCAGCACGTCCTGCTGCCAGAACCACGGATACAGACTCTTCAACAGCCTTTACACCTGTATCCTTCCCAATCAATGTTGTTGATTCTTCTCCCTCCAATAACTCTGAATCAATTAGAAAATTCATGGAGGTTAGAAAAGAGAAGGTGTCTGCCTTGGAAGAGTATTACCTTACCTGTCCAAGCCCTAGGAGATATCCTGGCCCTAGACCTGAACGTCTAGTTGACCCAGATGAACCTATCTTGGCCAATCCTATCCAAGAGGCAGACCCCTTAGTTCAACAAGCTCACCCTGTCCCTGACCAACAAGAGCCCATTCAACCAGACCCTGAACCCGAACAATCAGTGTCTAACCAATCCTCGGTTAGATCACCTCACCCTCTGGCTGAAACTTCAGACCCTCACCTTGGAACCTCTGAACCCAATGCTCCCATGATTAACATTGGTTCTCCACAAGGTGCCTCTGAAGCTCATAGCAGCAATCACCCAGCCTCTCCTGCACCCAACCTCTCCATAATTCCCTATACTCACCTTCAACCCACATCTCTCTCTGAGTGCATCAATATCTTCTATCATGAAGCCTCCTTGAGGCTCCGCAATGTGCACGGTCAGACTGATCTCAGTGAGAATGCTGAAAATGTGGCTGATGAGTGGAACAATCTGAGCACTTGGCTAGTGGCTCAAGTTCCGATTATGATGCAGCTCCTGCATGCAGAGGGCAGTCAGAGCATTGAGGCTGCAAAGCAAAGGTTTGCTAGAAGGGTGGCTCTTCATGAACTAGAACAGAGAAATAAGCTTCTTGAAGCTATTGAAGAAGCCAAGAGAAAGAAAGAACAAGCAGAAGAAGCTGCACGTCAAGCAGCAGCTCAAGCTGAACAAGCCAGACTTGAGGCAGAGCGACTTGAAGCTGAGGCTGAAGCTCTTAGATGCCAAGCACTTGCACCAGTTGTGTTTACTCCTGCTGCTTCTGCTTCCATTCCAGATCCTCAAGCTGCTCAGAATGTTCCTTCCAGTTCTACTCAGACAAGCTCATCCAGACTCGACATCATGGAACAACGTCTTGACACTCATGAATCCATGCTGATTGAGATGAAGCACATGATGATGGAACTTCTGCGACGCACTGACAAACCTTAGTTTTAGGATCTCTTCTTTTTCTTCTTTTTCGTTACCTTTGTTTTCCTTTGTTAAACTCTGTTTCTTTTTATTTATTTATTCTCTTTTGTTCGTTTGTGATTATATATGCATAACTATATACTTATGTCACATATGTTTGCTAAACTCGTTTTATTCATAATTGTTTTGTGTTTACATCATATTTCTTTCCATCATATAATCTAGAATGGAGGATCTCTCCTCATTCTTCTGCACTCCTGGCGCTGCTCTGACCTATCCTTCTCCAGACGCTCCAGTACATGCTGGATGTTGCTGAGCCTGATCTTTAGCTCATCCCTCTCCAGAATCTCTTCTGAAGTCTTGAGCTTCTCTTCCAAACTCTCTTTCTCTTCCAGCAGCTTGAGTTCAAGCCGGCTGAGTTCTTGCACCTCCTCCACGAAGGCAAGAAATTCCTTCAGGTCTCTCTCCAACTCTGGACGCAGGTCCTCTTCCAGCAGTGTCCGTGTCAGCTCCGCGATGGTAGTTGCACCCTCTGGATGCCTGATGTTCAGGAACAAGTCCTCTTCAAAGGCCTTCTTCCTCAGCTCTTCTAGTGCTACGTTGTATGATGCCATTTTTTTTTACTGAAAATTATTCGAGGTGTGAAGCTTACCTTTCTCTCCAACGCTTTTTATAGGCTTCACTTTCTCTCTGAAAGTTAATGCTCTTACAGTTTCTCGAGGTTAAGTTCTTGGTAACTGACCCTTCTATTTACTCACTTGACCGGTGGTAAACGTTCATCCCTTGCATTAACTCTTCTATTTATTTTCGCCTAACTCTGATTCTTACATCGTTTTCATTTTCTTTTAAACTTAGACCTTCTCTAAGGGGGCGTACCTTGTACTTCAAGCTAAGTTTTTCACACCCCAAGCTTTTTGCTTATGACAAAAAGGGGGAGTAAACCCAGTTTTTGATTTGTAAGATGTGTTAGTGTGACTTATTTTTCTTTTGGAGATTTTAAGAGTTCCACCTTCATGACCAAAGATGTGTCACTGGGCAAATACAAGGAATACATTTCACTTCTTCTGAAGTGATTCTAAGTTGACTCTGATACCCAAGACTCTGATACCTTGTCCATGACTCTGATCACTTATGCGCTCTGATTATTCGTTTTTCATCTATGTCATAAGCTTTTCACTCTGAACTCTTATATTTTTTAGCTCAGAATCTAGACTTTACTAACGTTTTCATCAAGTATTAGATTCAGGGGGAGCTAAGCTCAGAATCAAGCAGTGACTTGAATTCAGAATGAGCAAGATAAACTATTCACATCAGGATAAGTCTTATTCTATATCTCTAAACTCTGAGTGAATTCAGTTTAATGTTTAAGAATTGTTCATCAAAAATCTTAGTTTTGTCATCATCAAAAAGGGGGAGATTGTAAGATCAAGTTTTGATCTAGTAGTACAACTCTATGTTTTGATGATTACAAGTTAACCTTTTGATATGAACAATTGTGGTACTCTAACGTGTTTTTCTGAGTGTGCTATTTACAGGCTCTGACCTCAACTCAATCTCACACAAATCAGAAGCACTGTGTATAAAGGGTAACCCAAGCAACGCTTTCGCATTCACCATGTTCAGTATGAACAGTGGAAAAGCTTCAGAAGTTCTGAAGCTATACAAACTCTGATGTGGACTCAGTCGCTAGAAGCTCTGAAGATCCAGAAGTTCTGATAACCAAGAAACACTGAAGGTTCAGATGTTCTGATGGTGTAGAAGACTCTGAAGATCCAGAAGCTGAATAGTGGAAACTCTGAAGTCCAGAAGCAAGAAACTCTGAAGGCCATGTTCTTCCCTCTGAGTTCAGAATCAGAAGATACAATGGTCAGAGGATCTGTGCTTTCCCTCTGACTCTGATCAACCGGCTTCACAAGTTCCAATATGAAGTATTCCCCTGATCAGAAGTCTTCTAGGTTAAAAGGTCAAGTCGCTATCCAAGTACAAAAGCAAGTGTACCTTCCTGACGACCTACCTAACGTTCTCAGCCACAGCAGAAGCTGGATTTTCCAGAACTGCCCTCCAACGGTAGCATTTCCCATGCAACGCTCAACCCTAATCCTTGGAGTATATATAGAGGCTGAAGATTGAAAGAAGCGGCAAGAAAGAAACACATATACGCGCAAGACATATTCAAAATATTCTAAGCCTTCTTTCATCTGAAATTCATTGTGTTTACTATTAGCTTTTTAGAAGCAAATCTCTTGTAAACAATTCTTTGATAAACAGTTTGTTTAGTTCCTTTAGGAGATCAAGGTTGATCGGATCCTAGAGAAGACTAAGAGAGTGAATCTTAGTGTGAGCTAAGTCAGTGTAATTGTTAGTCACTTGTAGGTTTCTAGTGCAGTTGTAACTCTTACCTGATTAGTGGATTGCCTTCATTCTAAGAAGGAAGAAATCACCTTAACGGGTGGACTGAAGTAGCTTGAGTGATTTATCAAGTGAACCAGGATAAAATCCTTGTGTGCTTTTCTATCTCTTATCTTTAGCACTTAAGTTCTCGAAAGATTTGTCAAAATCTTTAAGGTGGAAGTTTTGTTCTGAAAACGTTATTCAAACCCCCCCTTTCTACCGTTTTTCATACCTTCACATGCTACCACTGCTGAAGTCTATAAAAGGATGAAGACCTAAAACATGAAGACCATCGAAGCTAAGAGAGAGAGATCGAGTGTTTTAGGATTTGTGTTTGTGCTTTGTCCTTTGTTAGTTGTGAATCCTCTTTACTCACTGATTCTATAAAGCAAAGAAGGGTTCTGTGTGTTTGATTGTATTCAAACTCTGATTGTTCATTGTATTCACCAATCACTGTGGCAGTGATTGAGAGAAAGTGAGAGGGGCTCTCATACTTAGGTTGAGATTCTAAGTAGAAATACATTGGGTAGATTAGAAAGTGAACTATGAACTGTTGTGTTCATGAGTGTCTGTAATTCCAGAATCTTGAGATAGTGGATTTTCTTTCCTTGGGTGCAAACCGTCCAGACGTAGGTGAAAGTTTTTCACTGAACTGGGTTAACAATTTTTGTGTCTTATTGTTTCTGGTTTAAGTTCTGTTTTACTGTTAGCGATTGTCGAACCTATTGTCCTAGCATCGTGCAGGACATTCGTACTACAGGGAACCTGAATTTACAATAAACTGCGTAATTCATTAATCATAAGTAAAAGTATGAAATACGTGTCTGAAAGAAAACCTTAAGAAATTACACTAAGATAAATATCCAACTAAAAGTAAACTAAATAGTTCAATGCCACTAGGACTCTCAATCCTGAAGAAAATGGAAGTCGCTCTACCCAAGTCCCTACTCCTCTGGCTCATCGTCTTCATCATCTTCGTCTTCTTCTTTGACCGCCAAACAGAAGAACCCTCTAACTTTCCGCTCGGCCTTACTTCGATCTAAATCAACCCCTTCCTCGCCTTGCGGCTCCGAAGGCTCCTCTTCTTGCACTAAAGTCTCTGATGGCGCCTCAGGTTCCGCTGGTAGCGTCTCCTGCTCAACAACCATATCCTCAGAGGGATCCAGCTCCGGCTCCGTCTCTCGAACTGAAGATGTCTCTGACTCTAAATCCATAGGGGTTTGGAAACGAGGGGGGTGCAAATGGCAGCTTCACCCTCCCCTTAATCTGTTGAACAAGAAAAATCACCGAAACCCCCAAAACTAGGGTTCGGCCGTGGCTCAATTATGGCGTAGGGTTTTCAAAATTTTTGATCATGCTTGATCAAGCTTCTCATATAAATTTCCAGCAAGGTTTCCAATATTAAACATCAACAAATAATCAGATCTAACACATGTTAATGACCAGAATATAGATCTAAGCAAATATGGTGAAAATAGCAAGGTTTTGACATGAAATCATCATGGATCAAGGCATCATGTAATAGGGCATGGTAGAACAGAACCTTTACATACTAACATGCATGAAAATAATTCCCAATCATACATACAAAACCCTCATGTTAAAGATCACCCCAAATTCACCATCTTTCACATAAATTCATGAAATTTCAAGCATGCGTAGAATCAGTGTAAGCGTGACATGAGTTTGATATTTGAGAAAGATTAATGAAGAAGGAAGTTCAGGAATTGCTTGAGGAATGTTGCGGGGTCGCTGTAGGAATTAGTGCGAGTTGTCTGCACCCCTGCCTTATGGCGAGCGTGTCCAGAATAGGCTAATTTCGCTTTAGAGCAACGTTTTAAGTGAGATTTCGAATCCTTGGAAAATTTAAAGATTCTCTTTATTTTTCCTTCGACCAACGTTTCATTTCGGAACTCTGGACTGTACGCACGATAGTATTCACTTTTCGGAAGTCCGCCGACGCTAATTTCTTTGCTTCGAAACCCCAGATTCGAGCAATGGATGAAGACTTTTTCTATTCGGGACTTCTAACGAAGTTTCCGTCCGTGTTCCCAGATTTGTTTCGACATTTCCAATCTTTCTTCAGAAGGAAGTTTTGTCGTTTGAGCATCACAGCAAAAAGTAGTTTTTCGGGACAGATTAACTTACACCGCCTTTGGGATTTTAGATATCGTTTTTCCCAAATCATAGATATATGTTTGGAGTTCTGGAATTCTGATGCCAGAATCTCTCTTAGAATTCCTCGGTGAACGTGCTGCAAAAATCGGAATCGCGAAATTTTCAATTTCCCGCGATTTCACCCGCCTATAAATAGTCGAAAAAGCAAAATATCTCTCATTTTCTTCCTATTGGGGCCGTGGATTGTGGAGAGCAAGGGGGAAGGAGATTTTCGCCGAAACTCGACCGATCTTCGCGCAGTTCGTCCCTACTTCAAGGTATCGAGGTAACTAGCTTGAATCCTACCTCTGATTACTGTTTCTACAGCGTTTCTGAAGTCGTTTCTGTGCTCACAGTTTTGAACTTTTGTAAAACTGTCTGATTTCTCTGATTTCTTGGTTGGGTTATGTTCTCTAGGTTCCCAAGAGCCAAAAACCTCTGTCAGTAAACGCTGATTGTGATTCAGTTGATCAAGATCTGAAAAACTGATTCAAAACTCTTTTTGTCTCACATTTAGAAACTTTATTGTCAAAAAGCTGTAATCTGACTTCGTGCCTTTAGGATTTGTTGTCACGGATGTCATAAGGATCAATGCTGTCAAATTTGTTTTCAGAACTGATAACTTTGAAGTTTTGAGCCTTTATTTTGGACCAAAATGCCCCTGGATAGCCGTTTTTCGACCCGATTGTCCGAAAATTGTTCTGACATGTTCTTTGCCTTAGTTTTACCCTAAAACTACCTTGTGAATTGATTTGATCGAAGAAAAAGAGCCGAAGCCCTTTTTCCTTTAGGGCCGTGGGCTATTTCCTTTAGGGGGGAGTTTTTCGTTTTCGAAAACTTGTCTTTTCGTACCCGGATGTCGTATTCTCAAGCTTTAATGCTTTGTCTATCGTTTATGTATTGTATTGCGATCGAACTAATCGATTTTGTGTGGATTCTGCTTTGTTTTTCCTCCGAGGTTCAGTTGAAGGAACTTTGGAAGTTTCAAGGCATTCCTGTGAAGGAGATTTGATTTGCGAAGCTGGATCAGCTCGAGGTTAGGGCAACTTACTATATTAGCTATGATTGCATGATAGGCGTCGATAAATTCGACTTATGCTTTATCTGATGTTGTTTAAGATGTTGAGTTGATGTTATGATGCTTTTCCATAACTTGTGATGTTGTGCTTTTGTTGGATTGTGCGTTTTGACGCGACTTCGGAGTGGAGATTCATTGATCTGGTGATCTTTGATATTTCGGGTTGGATGAACAACCCTAGGCAAGTTCAAACGAGGGGTTTGAGACATAGCCATTTGTTGGGATTCGTTTGAATACTTAGACTTTCCCTGGGAAACTTCTTTTGGAGGGTTTTTGGAAAACTTAGAATGATTAGAATTTCGAAAACTAGAGACTTTGGGAGACTTAGATTTTGAGAGAGAAACTCATAACCTGACTAATTCAATTCGAAACGTTTTTACTAAATGAATAATCATAGGAGAATTGAAGGGGAAAATATTTACGAAAGACGGGGAAAAGTCGACCTTTGTTGTGGGTTTTGGTATTGGGGAAAGCCACTAAGGTGAGCTATGGTGATGATTGAAAGTCACTGAGTACTCTAGTACTCTTGGGAGTGTTATTCGAGTCGTGCTGTATTGACCGGTACAGACTCTGGGCTTTGTTGTGGGTTTTGTGGTGGGAGTTGTGTTGTATTGACCGACACTAACTCCGAGTCGTGTTGTATTGACCGACACTTAGCGCTCTTGTTGTTGGGGCTGTGTTGTATTGACCGACACTAGACCCTTGTGTATTCTTGTTGGTGGAGTTGTGTTGTATTGACCGACACTTACTCCGAGTTGTGTTGTATTGACCGACACTAGCTCATGGTTTTGTTGAGATTGGGTTGTGAGCTAAACACTTTCGTGGTAAGGACGATTCGTTGTTTGGCTAACCATATTGCATCAATCGGGTGAATAACGGGAATGGTTCACCTGTGCATATCATGGTGAATAACGGGAATGGTTCACTTTGCATATATGGTGTATAACGGGAATGGTTAACCAAGGATGAATAATGGGAATGGTTCATCCAGGATGAATAACGGGAATGGTTCATCCATAGTGAAGAACGGGAATGCTTCACTTGTGGCGAACGGGAACGCGTCACAAATCCGGATTCATATTGTGCATTTCACGCATACATTCATTCTGACTTGAATTGTGTGCTGTTTGATTTATTGAAGCAATGTTAGAGCCATAACATGCTAGGATTGTTTATATATATATATATATACATATATCAACATATATCTATACCTCATATCACATGTTGAGTGTATATCTACGTATTTCTGTGAGTTGACCCTAGCGCCTTGGCTTTGGTTTCATGTTTGTGTTTGGGCGGTCGGCCTGCTGCCAGATGTCGACGGTGGATTGGATTTCGATGGTCTCTCCCTCGCGGGGGATCAGGTATGAGTTGGTGGATCGTGATGCCTCCACCGCTTGGGTGATTGATGTTGCTGGTCATCAGGCGACGTACCGGGGAAGGGTCAAGGAGGACCGGACTGACGAGCGTGGACGTCCGACGAAAGGAGTTCTACGACGCATGGAGCTGAGCTTCAACTTGCCGACTTCAGTTCGCTGTGGACTCGGTACTGGAAGGGTAGGTTTAGGCTGGCGTCATGTTTTGTGTAGAGCTCTGATTCGTTTTGCTTTTGGGACAGGGTAGGTTCCCGACGCATGACTTTTTGTGTGGTTCTCTTACTGAGGGATCACAGTGAGTCAGTCGGACCATAGGGGTCTTTGCTTAGGCCATTTAGAGGCAGACTTTCTCCTAGTGGGTTGTAATTATAAACTTTCTTACTCACACTTCTGGTTTTGTATATACTTGCCTGCGGGCACACCACTTTGGGGTCACTGCGAGGGCGCGTGACATGGGAGTGCAGCTGAGGCTGTACATGTGTATATATTTGTATTTTGGTTAGTTTAGTGGTTGGGCTATGCCTTTACTTCCTATCGCTTTATTTAAAAGGAATCAAACGGAAAAAAAATTACCTGTTTTCCGCGTAAAGATTATTTTGGTTACTAAAGTGACACCTGGAAATCGGGGTGTTACATTGTGGTATCAGAGCTTAGTCGAGTCTTTTGGGAGTCTTTGGGGAATAGGTCTTCTGTGCTAGGTTGTGTGACTCTGCAAGGAGTGAAAATTGATTGTCTGCAGAGCGATTTTCGCTCTAATTGCTTGCATTACTACTTAATCGGATTGAGTGGTTTGTCTAGTGCTACTTTATGGTTAGTACTAATCGGACGTATGATGGGATATAGGATGGTGGACCTTAACCGGATGGCGGAGGCAATAGCTACACTGATCGAGGCAATGATGAACCAGGCTGCGGAAGACGCTTTTATGCGCGCTGAAGAGGCTGCACATGAGCATCATCAACGACTGATGGCGACGGCAATGTATCAACAAAGAGAAATGTACCGAACAGGTGCTGGGGGACCAATGAGGTCAGGATCCCAAGGCTACAACGGAAGGGAGAGCTACCATCAGTGGGGACCATATCAGCGTCCCGAGGGAAGAAATCTTATCTCAAGAGCGTACAAACCAACGATTGCTGATACTGGAGGGAAGCCAGTTGGTGATAAAGGTGTGACATGTTTTCGTTGCGGAAAGTTTGGGCATTTTGCTAACAAGTGCTCAGTGATTGGACGGAGATGCTTCAAGTGTAACCGAGAGGGGCATCTAGCTGTGAACTGCAAGACACTTCAGGAGGGAACGTCTGACAGTAAGATGAAAGGGAATGATGCTACCGGAGGGACAGGAAACAAGATTTCGGGGAAAACAGTGACGTGTTACCGGTGCAGGGAAGTGGGGCACTGCAGTAACAAGTGTCCAGACGGGGGATCTATATGCTTCAACTGTGGGGAAAACGGGCACTATGCTAGTAGGTGCAAGATCAAGGAAAGTCTATGCTTCAATTGCAACCAACTGGGACATTTCTCCAGAGATTGTAAGGCACCCAAGGGCGAATCATCAGGGAATGTTGGGAAAGGAAAACAACTCGCTACAGAGGAAAGGATTCATACCAAGGAGGGGGCAAGAGTTGAGGAGTTGAACGAGGAAGAACGTGGGAACGATGGTAATATTTTGACTGTTCTCTTATTCTTGAATAACTTACTCTTTTATCTTCGAAGCGAGTGTGACGCACCTAACTTGTATTTACTACTTAGACTATGATCTTATGATTATTATCCCTAGTAGGACCTTATTCGAAGTTGCTCGTGTTTTAACTATAGAAGTTACACGAGGTTGGGAATAGCACACTAAGTCTAGAAAGTAGTCTTCCATCGATGCAATTATGAGGAAGCTAGTAGCTGAAGAACAAATCTTAGGGAGATTCCGTATGGGTAGTATACGTGTCATGTTGAGGGTGTGTAGTTCCGTAGCGGGATCACTAAAGGATTTAGTATCAGGATATTTGTGACTACTGGAGGATAGGAACTCATTGACTGTTCCAGTGGGTTTTTCTAAATTTCCACCTTCGATGTATTAGGCCTGATCAACCTAATATTGAGGGGGTGATATTCGGAATCACAGCTGGTAATGGACCTTGATAGAAGGATGTGTAAGATGAATTTGAATTGATTGAGGATTAGTCGGATTTGGGAGGAAAGTTCGTGTTAAGCATTTGATTGTAAAAGATTAAGATTTAAATCTGTGGAAGTCGATGAGTGTCGTATAGACATTGATTGGTTAGTTCGTGTGATTACTCCGAGTAGAGGTATACTAAGTCAAGAGATTTAGTGCTGGAAAAGTATTAAGTAGTTTCTCGGAAGTTATGAAGTCATAGGTTATGTGATTACTGAGTGGAATTGTTAGAGACTAAATAAGTTGGATTTAATCAGGTTTTAGATGATAGCTTGATGGTAACGAGATTGAGAAGAATTAACTCTGAACTAGATTGTTATAGTTGAGTTCGAGGAATAAGTTTTGCTAAGCGTTGGATTAATATGTGGAGACATTATAGTCTTAAGAGATGAATTGTCACTTGAAAAGTATTGGATTAATGATTAAGTTGGAGACAGAAAGTTTTAGCATAAGTTGAATACTTGAGGTTGTTGATATGGATTCCAAAGAAATATGCTAAGATTACTAAGTGAGATTTACTAAGTTGGATTGAAATCTTAGGGTTAAGATTGATCTTGAGAGTCGAGAATCGCGTACGAGTAGGAGATCTTATGGTTGTAGGTGTAACAATAGGAGTTGAATCTTAGAGGATTGAAGACCTGAAGGTGAGTTTCGGGTTAAGACCATTGAGGTAAAATATAAGAGTGATCTTGAAGTAAAGGAATTCTGGGTTGTGTAGAGTGTTAAGGTTGGTTATAAGTCGGTGATCGATTGATGTTGATTATAAGGTTGCGGACATAATGACATGTGATAAGATTTGAATAATGTTAGCATAATAAGTTATGATTATGGATATCAGGATCAAGTGGTGAGTGTGGAAGCATGACGACACTTATCAGGTCGTTTGGGTTAGTGAAGGAGTTATAGTTTTAAGAAACGGATATTCATTTAAGAAGTATTGAAGGATTAAAGGTCATTAGAGGACCAAACTTGGTGAAGGTTTAGGATTTAAATCTATGAATGTCTGTCTAAGGTGTGTAGGACTCGAAGTTTGTCGGAATTTGATTGAGAGATTAAGAAGTTGATTGACGAGATGGTGATTGAGTCCCAAAAAGGAAAGTGTTAGTATTAAGATGAATACCTGAGGTTGTTATATTTTGACGAGTTTCGTAGAGTTTAAGAGTCAAGGGGACTTTGTTATGGATTTTGATGATGCATATTACGGGTAACAAGTGAATTTTACTAAGTTGAATGAGAATCCTAGGGCTAAGGTTGACCTAGTGAGCTGAGATTTATGTACATTTAAGAGAGTTAGTGGTGTTAGCGGTTACGATAACAGTTAAATCTCAGAATGTTGAAGGATCGGAAGATGAAATGGCTAGTTAAGTCCCTTGAGGTATAGTTATGATTTAATCTTCTAGAGGATAAGTCTCGATTTGTGTGAAGTGTTAGGGATTTCAGTAAGTGTAAATAGGCTTGAGTGAGGGAAGTTTGAGGAAGAAGACGATAATAATGGATTGTTAGATATTAAGAGGAGGATTATCTTATAGGTTGTTGATAAATTGATGTTGAAGGGGATAAGATTAGTGAAGGACAAGAAATAAGGACATAAGTCGAGTTTTAATTCGAATAGTGACTAAGTAGAAGTTTGATTTCTTGGTGTGTTTAAAGGTAGTTACGAAGTTGGAGGAGTTTTAATGGACTAGCGGTTTCCAAGGGGGAGGATTCGTCTAGGAGTTATCGAACGGACAAGTGGAGTTTTGGACTGTAGATGAAGATCACGAGGACAAGTTGAGTATTTACTTTGAAATGACAGAGAGGCACTGAGTTTAAGAAGAATTTCGGACGACCGAAAGTAAAGAAGCAAGTGGCTAAGATTGCGCGACTGCACGGAGTGCCAACCGGTATCATTTCAAGCAGAGATCCGACGCAAGTGATCCAACCAGACGACATGAAGTTGAATGATGAGTTGTCTTTTGAGACACCGACAGTTAGCAGTGGGGGATAGAAGAGTGAAACAGATTGCTTGAGTAAAGGTTATGAGGAACAATGGCACGGGCAATACTACATGGGAATTGGAAGACAAGATCAAGGAACTGTACCCCGGACTTTTCTCAGAACTCTGAGTTTCGAGGGCGAAACTTTCTTTTTGGAGGGGAGTATTGTAAGACCTGGATTTTCAGAACAAGTTAATTTCCGACTCACGCGTAGAATCAGTGTAAGCGTGACATGAGTTTGATATTTGAGAAAGATTAATGAAGAAGGAAGTTCAGGAATTGCTTGAGGAATGTTGCGGGGTCTCTGTAGGAATTAGTGCGAGTTGTCTGCACCCCTGCCTTATGGCGAGCGTGTCCAGAATAGGCTAATTTCGCTTTAGAGCAACGTTTTAAGTGAGATTTCGAATCCTTGGAAAATTTAAAGATTCTCTTTATTTTTCCTTCGACCAGCGTTTCATTTCGGAACTCTGGACTGTACGCACGATAGTATTCACTTTTCGGAAGTCCGCCGACGCTAATTTCTTTGCTTCGAAACCCCAGATTCGAGCAATGGATGAAACTTTTTCTATTCGGGACTTCTAACGAAGTTTCCGTCCGTGTTCCCAGATTTGTTTCGACATTTCCAATCTTTCTTCAGAAGGAAGTTTTGTCGTTTGAGCATCACAGCAAAAAGTAGTTTTTCGGGACAGATTAACTTACACCGCCTTTGGGATTTTAGATATCGTTTTTCCCAAATCATAGATATATGTTTTGAGTTCTGGAATTCTGACGCCAGAATCTCTCTTAGAATTCCTCGGTGAACGTGCTGCAAAAATCGGAATCGCGAAATTTTCATTTTCCCGCGATTTCACCCGCCTATAAATAGTCGAAAAAGCAAAATATCTCTCATTTTCTTCCTATTGGGGCCGTGGATTGTGGAGAGCAAGGGGGAAGGAGATTTTCGCCGAAACTCGACCGATCTTCGCGCAGTTCGTCCCTACTTCAAGGTATCGAGGTAACTAGCTTGAATCCTATCTCTGATTACTGTTTCTACTGCGTTTCTGAAGTCGTTTCTGTGCTCACAGTTTTGAGCTTTTTGTAAAACTGTCTGATTTCTCTGATTTCTTGGTTGGGTTATGTTCTCTAGGTTCCCAAGAGCCAAAAACCTCTGTCAGTAAACGCTGATTGTGATTCAGTTGATCAAGATCTGAAAAACTGATTCAAAACTCTTTTTGTCTCACATTTAGAAACTTTATTGTCAAAAAGCTGTAATCTGATTTCGTGCCTTTAGGATTTGTTGTCACGGATGTCATAAGGATCAATGCTGTCAAATTTGTTTTCAGAACTGATAACTTTGAAGTTTTGAGCCTTTATTTTGGACCAAAATGCCCCTGGATAGCCGTATTTCGACCCGATTGTCCGAAAATTGTTCTGACAGTTTCTTTGCCTTAGTTTTACCCTAAAACTACCTTGTGAATTGATTTGATCGAAGAAAAAGAGCCGAAGCCCTTTTTCCTTTAGGGCCGTGGGCTATTTCCTTTAGGGGGGAGTTTTTCGTTTTCGAAAACTTGTCTTTTCGTACCCGGATGTCGTATTCTGAAGCTTTAATGCTTTGTCTATCGTTTATGTATTGTATTGCGATCGAACTAATCGATTTTGTGTGGATTCTGCTTTGTTTTTCCTCCGAGATTCAGTTGAAGGAACTTTGGAAGTTTCAAGGCATTCCTGTGAAGGAGATTTGATTTGCGAAGCTGGATCAGCTCGAGGTTAGGGCAACTTACTATATTAGCTATGATTGCATGATAGGCGTCGATAAATTCGACTTATGCTTTATCTGATGTTGTTTATGATGTTGAGTTGATGTTATGATGCTTTTCCATAACTTGTGATGTTGTGCTTTTGTGGGATTGTGCGTTTTGACGCGACTTCGGAGTGGAAATTCATTGATCTGGTGATCTTTGATATTTCGGGTTGGATGAACAACCCTAGGCAAGTTCAAACGAGGGGTTTGAGACTTAGCCATTTGTTGGGATTCGTTTGAATACTTAGACTTTCCCCGGGAAACTTCTTTTGGAGGGTTTTTGGAAAACTTAGAATGATTAGAATTTCGAAAACTAGAGACTTTGGGAGACTTAGATTTTGAGAGAGAAACTCATAACCTGACTAATTCAATTCGAAACGTTTTTACTAAATGAATAATCATAGGAGAATTGAAGGGGAAAATATTTAGAAAAGATAGGGAAAAGTCGACCTTTGTTGTGGGTTTTGGTATTGGGGAAAGCCACTAAGGTGAGCTATGGTGATGATTGAAAGTCACCGAGTACTCTAGTACTCTTGGGAGTGTTATTCGAGTCGTGCTGTATTGGCCGGTACAGACTCTGGGCTTTGTTGTGGGTTTTGTGGTGGGAGTTGTGTTGTATTGACCAACACTAACTCCGAGTCGTGTTGTATTGACCGACACTTAGCGCTCTTGTTGTTTGGGCTGTGATGTATTGACCGACACTAGACCCTTGTGTATTCTTGTTGGTGGAGTTGTGTTGTATTGACCGACACTTACTCCGAGTTGTGTTGTATTGACGGACACTAACTCATGGTTTTGTTGAGATTGGGTTGTGAGCTAAACACTTTCGTGGTAAGGACGATTCGTTGTTTGGCTAACCATATTGCATCAATCGGGTGAATAACGGGAATGGTTCACCTGTGCATATCAAGGTGAATAACGGGAATGGTTCACTTTGCATATATGGTGAATAACGGGAATGGTTCACCAAGGATGAATAACGGGAATGGTTCATCCAGGATGAATAACGGGAATGGTTCATCCATAGTGAAGAACGGGAATGCTTCACTTGTGGAGAACGGGAACGCGTCACAAATCCGGATTCATATTGTGCTTTTCACGCATACATTCATTCTGACTTGAATTGTGTGCTGTTTGATTTATTGAAGCAATGTTAGAGCCATAACATGCTAGGATTGTTTTTATATATATATACATATATCAACATATATCTATACCTCATATCACATGTTGAGTGTATATCTACGTATTTCTGTGAGTTGACCCTAGCGCCTTGGCTTTGGTTTCATGTTTGTGTTTGGGCGGTCGGCCTGCTGCCAGATGTCGACGGTGGATTGGATTTCGATGGTCTCTCCCTCGGGGGGGATCAGGTATGAGTTGGTGGATCGTGATGCCCCCACCGCTTGGGTGATTGATGTTGCGGGTCTTCAGGCGACGTACCGGGGAAGGGTCAAGGAGGACCGGACTGACGAGCGTGGACGTCCGACGAAAGGAGTTCTACGACGCATGGAGCTGAGCTTCAACTTGCCGACTTCAGTTCGCTGTGGACTCGGTACTGGAAGGGTAGGTTTAGGCTGGCGTCATGTTTTGTGTAGAGCTCTGATTCGTTTTGATTTTGGGACAGGGTAGGTTCCCGACGCATGACTTTTTGTGTGGTTCTCTTACTGAGGGATCACAGTGAGTCAGTCGAACCATAGGGGTCTTTGCTTAGGCCATTTTGAGGCCGACTTTCTCCTAGTGGGTTGTAATTATAAACTTTCTTACTCACACTTCTGGTTTTGTATATACTTGCCTGCTGGCACACCACTTTGGGGTCACTGCGAGGGCGCGTGACATGGGAGTGCAGCTGAGGCTGTACATGTGTATATATTTGTATATTGGTTAGTTTAGTGGTTGGGCTATGCCTTTACTTCCTATCGCTTTATTTAAAAGGAATCAAACGGAAAAAAAATTACCTGTTTTCCGCGTAAAGATTATTTTGGTTACTAAAGTGACACCTGGAAATCGGGGTGTTACAGAGATCATCCTCGTCAACCCGATTCGTCAACTCATCGCCGTTGTCGGGCCGATTTTAACCTAAAAGTAGTCGGAAAATAACCCTAGCGATATTACAGTCAAAATGACCATAATGACGAGTACATTGTCATCTAGGTATTATTAAGGTCTAACAATGTCCCTAATAAAATAATTTCCCTTTCTAAAGGCATAGTATCACATATAACACAAATAATTCACAGAATATTATTCAATATTATTATCATTATAATATGTACTAAAACCGGGTCTTACATAAAATAATCCAAAGCTTCTAGAAAATTCGTGTAACACACAACAGCTACGCAGGGAAAAATGTTGCACCAGATGCTCCAACATTTGGTCAAACATCTTGACAGACAAATCATCTTAGCTAAAATTCAAACAATCATGAATAAAGGAACAACAACCTCTATCAACACCGCCCCAAGCCAACTGCACCCCAACGGTTGGGCCTTTATGCGATGCTTCGAGATTCTCTGCGAAGCCATCCAACTCGAACCGTTGCCAGCCCACTTCTTTTATTTATATGGGTTCGATTCCAATATACAGCGCCAAATGTTCCTGCTATGAACACTAAGAGAGGGGGTAGGCCCTAAAGTGTAGAGAGATTGCACTAGAGAGAGAGAGGGTAACTGAATTTCATACATGTGTATTGAGCGAATGAGCAAAAGTCTTTTACAATTGGTAACCGTCCCCTGTTTATAGGGTGTGGGATGAGATCGTGCGTGTTACTGCCCCTAGTGGGCCGGTTAGGCCTTGCTGGCTGAGGCCCAATCCACAGGCCAGGAACCGGCCACGTGACGGGTGACCCTCTGGGCGTTGCCTCTCTAGGGGCTCACCCAGTCCAAGTCTCAAGGCAACCACCAATACTCCAACGTCGACAACGTTCAAGGGATCCTACGTGGTCTCTATTGTTAGCTTATGTGTAACGCCCTAATTTCTAAATCAGGAATCACATTAGTAACCCAACAAATCTAGAGACTAACTCGGAATTTTTTTCAAAAGGTGATGTAGATTTCGAAAAATAGGTCCATCAACACCCAAGGAATAGTCCGAGATATTCCCAGGTAAGCTGACCTGGCACAATGCCTGTAAGACCCTCAATTTATTAAATAAATTATTATGAAATAATTATAATATTATTACTATAATAATATATAAATTTCTTGACCATTGTCTGTTGCCTGTTTTTCGTGCATTGATTACTGTCAATTGATTTACTATTGTCGTAACACCATATTTCTTGTTGTTGTTGTTGCTGTTGGTTTGATGTTGGAAAAACAGCATAAGCTTTACTTCTGTAGTTAGTCGTTAGTAAAACGACAGAAATGATTAATATTTAGAAATAGATTTAGGATAATTATTTAATTAATTATATAAGTCATAAAAATAAAAATAAAATTTAAATTATAACATTTATTTCGTGAATTTCGAGGTTGTTGACTAGGAGAGAGAAAAAGTGGGTTAAAAGTTTAATTTGGAATTATTTAGGGATTTTTCCATAGATTTAGATTGAATCTTTTAAAAATAGAAATTTTTTTTGTATCAGCAAAAATTGAAAAAGGTGATATAAAATTGAAATAAATTTATATTGGGCCTCATATAGCCTCAAAATAATTATTTTATATTAAATAATAAAATTCTTTAAATAATATGTAATTATTTAATTGACTTGTGATGACCCGGGTTTATATGATGTTTTTAGGGTTTTTCCTTGTAGGTTTTGAGTCTTTTTCTTGTGTCTCATGTAGTGTTTCATGCATTCTCATGCATTTTTACTTTTATTTGTGCATTTGCATTAGTTTAGTAATTTTGTTATCAAATCATTCACTATTCCACCGACAAACTAGCAACAAAAAATCATCAAATGTCTCATATCAATTACCAGAACCAGTTCCAGAATCAATCACAGAAATAAGCAGAAACATAGCAAACTTGCAGATAATTCTGATACTAAACGAGCACTCCAAAAATTATGAAAATTTTACCAAACATAGCCTTATACGTTAGCTTTCATATAAAATTGGTTTCACCCAATTTGGAATTCTGTAGAGAGTTATGCTCTCTACAGCACAGGCTGTTAGGGTGTCTACGAGCAGAAACAGAGTGAACTTGAAGATAATTCGGGTATTGAACCAGCAATCCAAAAATTATGAAACTATTACCCAATATAAACTATGAGTTAGCTTTCATACAAAATTAGTTTCACTCAATTCGGAATTCTTTACAGAGAGTTATGCTCTCTACAACACAGGCTGCTAGGGTGTCTGCGGGCAGAAACAGGATGAACTTGCAGATGATTCTGGTATTGAACCAACAATCGAAAAATTATGAAAATATTACCCAACATAACCCTATGTGTTAGCTTTCATACAAAATTGGTTTCACTCAATTTGGAATTCTGTAGAGAGAGTTATGCTCTCTACAACACAGACTGTTAGGGTATCTGCGGGCACAACAGAACCCAATTTTCCCCAGAACCTCAATTTCGCTCAAAATCAATTTTGCTCATCACATGTTAACACTCAACACAGTCTCTCAGTTCTGAATTTTCCAAGAAGTTGGAGGTTCTTTCATGATAAACTCAACCTCTGTTATACTACAATTATACAAGGTAAATCCAAACCCTTACCTCTTGAAGATCAAATTCTAGGGTTTTCTTCTCTTTTCTCCCCTTCTCTCTTTCACGCTTCTTTTCTTCTCCTCTGCTAACTTCTCCAATTCTCAAATTATGATTTCTCTCTTTCTAATTCATTCCTAACCCTTAAATAGTCTTACAATGGGTCCCACTCCCAACTACTCACTTAAAACCTAAAACTCTTATTTATCTAAATCTTATACTATATCACATAAGATTTAAATAATAATCACATATATCACTCATATACAATTTAAATAATTCACTCATTCCATATATCAAATAATCACTTAATTATCTAATAAAATCACATGCTCACCTTATCATCTAATTAAATCACATAATTCATCAAATTACCGTATAGCATAATAATAATTAAAATAAAATAGTAAATAACCTAATAACGAAAAATGGGGTGTTACACGTTGTAACGCCCCGATTTCTCGAGTGTTACACAGTAACTAATTAACCAATTTTCGTAAAGAGTTTTCGTCGATTCACTTATTAATCTTCAATTAATGACAAACCTTTCATTTTACAAAAACTCTTGAAACATAACCTTTCCAAAAAACACGCGGAAGTAACCAACATCGTAAAACTTTTTAAATAACCAACTGTAAAGAGTACGAAACAAAGGCCTGAATGAAAATAAAGAGTACATCAAAACTTGTTCATTCGAATTTAAGCAATAAAATTGTTCGATACCAACACTTCGGAAACTCTCAACCCCAACAGAAAACAAAAGACTCTCAACCCAAACCCTATTCCTTAGCCTCTTCCTCTTCCTCTGAAGTGTAGTCGTCCTCCAGTATTGGCACGTCACGTAGCATCAACTCCCAAGAATGAGTCATCGCCATTATCTTCACGACCATCTACCCCCCCCAAACAAACACATAGCAAACAAGCAGGGTCAGGTCCAATAAAAGAATGATAATGACAAAATCAACAACAACATATATAATATAAGTACATTATATGTCTTTTATGGGAAAGAGTCAGTTACTAACGGAATCTCACTTCACACAACCCACCAAAACTTCCATGGCCATAATCACGATCATCCGCAGATGAACAAATCTCGGAGGGGACTCACCGTACAACCCTCAATCATGTGGGGGGACTCACCGTCCGCCAGACTCACCGTCCGTCCACAGAATCACAAGGCGACCGCAGTCAGCCAATCACGTGGGGACTCACCGTACAACCCACAAAACACCCTCGCGTGCAAGGTACCATCGTTCTCATGGTCCATAGTCCTCACCAGACCTATGTCCAATTATTCACATTTACTTGCAAGCGAGTTTATTACACTTTTCTCTTTGTTAAGTCTCTAAAATCAATCCTAGAGTCTTATCATACTCTTTATACAACAACCTTCACAACACAACATTCACGGGTTACAAGGGAATTACGGCTAGGTGAGCGACCCTTGAACCATTAACTCAGAAAATAAATATAATCCACGTAAAGGAACGCAAGAACATTCACTCATGCATAATATATCATCGCAACTTCAACATATTGACAGCAGAAACAACTTTCACAAAAATAGAGCCACAGAATGCATCTTTCAACCAAAAATCACGTATGATACCTTTCTAGAAAGCTATTTTAAATATCTACAACTCTCTAGTTAAAATCATTTTCATTTGAGCCCCAGAATTAGGTGATATTACTCCTTAAAGTTTCTGTCCGACACAGGGAAAAACAGCAAGTATGACAGTTACCCAAAACGACCTACAACACACAATACTAGACCAAAATTTATGATCTTTATATGCCTGGAAAGCTCTTTCGAAGATCTACAATTTGTATTTTAATAATTTCTTTATTTGACGACCAGAAACAAGTGAAAATAGGACCTGAAGTTTACTGTCCAGCACAGAAATCTGACAGAGAATGCATCTGCCATCAATTTCGTTTAAGCCATTCTATTCTAAGGGTTCTAAGTCATCTACCAGCATCAAATATAGTAACATGTTCACAGTGTAACCCAATATGACCTGGAAAAGTCCAGCACACATCGCATATTCAAAACCTCAAGCACATCAATCAAGTTCATACATAAAATCATGTCAAAGCATGGCAAGAATCATAATTTTTCCAAGAAAACTCATGATATAACCCCTATTCTACCCAAAAGATCCTAAGACCAGCCCTTACCTCGGGTTTTGAATGAATTTAGATGAAAAGAAGAAGCTTTGGTGATGAAAACAAAGTCCAGAACGCTGCTGTCCTCGTTCCTCTCTCTTCCTTCTTCCTCGCGAAACTCTCCCCCTTGTCGTTCTCCTCTCGCGCGCGCTACACGGCGGTGGTGGTGGCTTGGGCGGCGGCTCCCCTTGCTCTCTCTCTCTCTAGAGTTCTCTCTTTTCTCTCTTCTGTATTTTCCCTTTCTGTTCTTACGTGAAACTTGTGCAGGTTCTGTTCTGAATGAGGGAAAGAAAATAGGGTTTTCCCCTTAATCCCATGCAAACCACAAGTGGGCTAGGGTTTTGTTTTCCACAAGCCCGACCCAAGTCCAACCTTAACCCACCAGTCTAATTACCTAATCAGACCTGAAACTTACTAAAACCTAAGCCCTCAAAGGTAAATTCATAATTAAATTCGGACTTAGAAGAAAAACAATGTAATAATCCCGCTGGCACTGTACAGCCGGAACTACGTTCACTAAAACGGGGATATCTGGAGCTACAGATATCGGATCGACACGAAACCACTTGGAGAATTTTCTAGACTTGAGGGCTACAACTCTCATGAAGGAAGTTTTCCCAAATGAAGTCGTTAAGACCCTCTAAAAATTCACACAAGTTGACAGTTCTAATCTGCCAGTTATCAAACATAGCCAAAAACTTCAATTTTATTCAAACTTCCATAAAATTGTTCCAAATTGAACTTAGGGCCTTACAATACCACCCCCCTTAAAAATAGTTTCGCCCTCGAAACTTAAGGGTCTACAAACAACTCGGGATGTGATTTCCGCATTTTATCCTCTAATTCCCAAGTCGCATCGCCCGTAGCTTGATTCCATACAACCTTCACTAAGGATACTTCCTTGTTCCTCAAGCGTTTGGTGCTTTTGTCGACGATCTTGATGGGCGGCATTTCCATCGTTAGATCATCCTTCAGCTGAATATCATCAGGTTCAATCACATGGGAATTATCAGCCATATACCTCCGAAGTTGCGACACATGCAGCACATCATGTATGTTGGATAGGAACGGCGGTAAGGCAATCCTATACGCCACGGGTCCAACACGCTCCGTAATCTGGTACGGTCCGATAAACTTTGGAGTAAGCTTCTTTGACTTGATCGCCCTTCCGACACCTGTCATCGGGGTAACCCGCAAGAAGACATGATCTCCAGCTTGAAACTCCAACTCCTTCCTGCGATTGTCAGCATAACTTTTCTGACGACTCTGCGAAACCCTCATCTTCTCTTGGATTCGCTTCACCTCTTCTGTGGTTTTCTGAACTAATTCAGGTCCAACAATCAAGTTCTCCCCATCTTGATGCCAGCACAAGGGTGTACGGCACCTCCGACCATACAACGCTTCATAAGGGGCCATCCCTATGCTTGCATGAAAGCTGTTGTTGTAAGTGAACTCGATCAATGGCAACATCTCATCCCAGCTGCCTTTGTGATCCAGCACACAAGATCTTAGCAAATCCTCCAAGGATTGGATGGTCCTCTCGGTTTTCCCATCCGTCTGTGGATGATAAGCGGAACTCAATTTCAACCTGGTTCCCAAAGCCCGCTGCAAAGCTTCCCAGAAACGCGAGGTAAACCTCGGGTCTCTGTCCGACACAATGCTAGATGGCACACCGTGCAAGCGTACAATCTCAGCAATGTATATCTCCGCCAACCTCTCTACCTTGTAGTTCAGATTGATTGGCACGAAGTGAGCAGTCTTCGTCAATCGATCAACTACAACCCAAATTGCATCGAACTTCCTTCGTGTAAGCGGCAACGCCGTCACGAAGTCCATGGAAATGCTATCCCATTTCCACTCCGGGACATCCAATGACTGCAGCTTTCCTGCTGGTTTCTGATGTTCCACCTTCGCCTTCTGACACGTCAAACATGTCGACACATACTCAGCTACTTGTTTCTTCATCCCAGGCCACCAGAAATGAAGTTTCAAGTCCTGATACATCTTATTCATCCCCGGATGAATACTCAATCTGCTTTTGTGACCTTCATCCAAGATCAGCTTCCTCATTACTGCATCATTGGGTACACAAACTCGTCCCTTACAGCGCAGAATATTGTCGTTCCCAATAGCGAACTCAGACGCTTTTCCTTGTGCCACAAGCTTGCGCCATTCAATCAACCCTTCATCGGTCTCTTGTTTCGACTTTATCTCATCCAAGAGTCCACTAGACACCGACACCATTCCAAAGCTCAGCTTCCCCGGTGCGAGTTCAACATTCAAACTCAGATCACGGAAAGCCTCCAACAATTCTAACTCCTTGACCATCAACGAGGATACATGTATAGCCTTTCGACTCAGAGCATCAGCTACAACATTGGTCTTCCCCGGATGATACTGTAATGAGAACTCATAGTCTTGCAGAAACTCCATCCACCGTCTCTGCCTCATGTTCAGATCCTTCTGATCAAACAAGTACTTCAGACTCTTGTGATCACTATAGATCGTGAACGTACTGCCATACAAGTAATGTCTCCAGATCTTGAGAGCATACACTATAGCAGCCAACTCCAAATCATGCGTAGGGTAATTCTTCTCATGGACTTTCAACTGTCGCGAAGCATAAGCAATCACCCTCTTCTCTTGCATCATCACACAACCCAAACCATTATGCGACGCATCACAGTACACGTCGTATGGTTCTCCCTCCTTTGGCAAAGCTAGTACAGGTTCGGTGGTCAACCGCTTCTTCATTTCTTGGAAGCTAGCCTCACACTTCTCCGTCCACGCAAACGGTTGATCCTTCTTTGTCAAATGAGTCAACGGTGCAGTCAACTTGGCGTAATCCTTCACGAAACGCCGATAGTAGCCAGCAAGCCCAACAAAACTTCTGATATCACTTGCTGTCTTAGGTTGTTCCCATGACATGATCGATTCAATCTTGCTGGGGTCAACAGCCACACCCTGACTTGATATGACATGACCTAGGAACTTCACCTCTTCCATCCAGAATTCACACTTCGAGCCATTAGCATATAGCTCCTTCTCCCGCAATACTCCTAGCACTTGACGCAAATGCTCTTCGTGTTCTTCTCTACTCTTCGAGTAAATCAAAATATCGTCAATGAACACCACCACGAACTTGTCCAGGAATGGCCTGAACACTCTGTTCATGTAGTCCATAAATACGGCGGGTGCATTTGTAACTCCAAATGGCATCACGAGATACTCATAATGCCCATAACGAGTTCTGAATGCGGTTTTCTGTATGTCAGCCTCCTTGACACGGATTTGGTGATATCCTGACTTCAGATCTATCTTCGAGAAAACAACAGCTCCCCGGAGTTGATCCATCAAATCATCTATCCGAGGCATCGGGTAACGATTCTTCACTGTCACCTTGTTGAGTTGTCGGTAATCCACACACAATCTGGACCTTCCATCCTTCTGCTTCACCAACAGCACTGGTGCACACAAACGCACACAGGCGTACACCTTGGGCGCAAAAGGGATTCCAAAGCCCACTCTTCCTTCGATTGACATTCCATCAATCGATCTCAGAGTTCAAACATCTTAATATAATCAAACACTTAGTCTCAAGTATCACGGCAATGATACTAACTACAGACAATCTCACAGCCAAGCAAACATCTTAGCAAACAAGTCTACCCAATCTCACCGTGAAGCTTTGAAAACATCTTTTTCAAAAACAAAAACACCAACGAGTTCGGAAACTCGTAAACCCAAAACCCTTAGTGCTCTGGTTTCTCAACCGGAGCTCTGATACCACGTTGTAACGCCCCGATTTCTCGAGTGTTACACAGTAACTAATTAACCAATTTTCGTAAAGAGTTTTCGTCGATTCACTTATTAATCTTCAATTAATGACAAACCTTTCATTTTACAAAAACTCTTGAAACATAACCTTTCCAAAAAACACGCGGAAGTAACCAACATCGTAAAACTTTTTAAATAACCAACTGTAAAGAGTACGAAACAAAGGCCTGAATGAAAATAAAGAGTACATCAAAACTTGTTCATTCGAATTTAAGCAATAAAATTGTTCGATACCAACACTTCGGAAACTCTCAACCCCAACAGAAAACAAAAGACTCTCAACCCAAACCCTATTCCTTAGCCTCTTCCTCTTCCTCTGAAGTGTAGTCGTCCTCCAGTATTGGCACGTCACGTAGCATCAACTCCCAAGAATGAGTCATAGCCATTATCTTCACGACCATCTACCCCCCCCCAAACAAACACATAGCAAACAAGCAGGGTCAGGTCCAACAAAAGAATGATAATGACAAAATCAACAACAACATATATAATATAAGTACATTATATGTCTTTTATGGGAAAGAGTCAGTTACTAACGGAATCTCACTTCACACAACCCACCAAAACTTCCATGGCCATAATCACGATCATCCGCAGATGAACAAATCTCGGAGGGGACTCACCGTACAACCCTCAATCATGTGGGGGGACTCACCGTCCGCCAGACTCACCGTCCGTCCACAGAATCACAAGGCGACCGCAGTCAGCCAATCACGTGGGGACTCACCGTACAACCCACAAAACACCCTCGCGTGCAAGGTACCATCGTTCTCATGGTCCATAGTCCTCACCAGACCTATGTCCAATTATTCACATTTACTTGCAAGCGAGTTTATTACACTTTTCTCTTTGTTAAGTCTCTAAAATCAATCCTAGAGTCTTATCATACTCTTTATACAACAACCTTCACAACACAACATTCACGGGTTACAAGGGAATTACGGCTAGGTGAGCGACCCTTGAACCATTAACTCAGAAAATAAATATAATCCACGTAAAGGAACGCAAGAACATTCACTCATGCATAATATATCATCGCAACTTCAACATATTGACAGCAGAAACAACTTTCACAAAAATAGAGCCACAGAATGCATCTTTCAACCAAAAATCACGTATGATACCTTTCTAGAAAGCTATTTTAAATATCTACAACTCTCTAGTTAAAATCATTTTCATTTGAGCCCCAGAATTAGGTGATATTACTCCTTAAAGTTTCTGTCCGACACAGGGAAAAACAGCAAGTATGACAGTTACCCAAAACGACCTACAACACACAATACTAGACCAAAATTTATGATCTTTATATGCCTGGAAAGCTCTTTCGAAGATCTACAATTTGTATTTTAATCATTTCTTTATTTGACGACCAGAAACAAGTGAAAATAGGACCTGAAGTTTACTGTCCAGCACAGAAATCTGACAGAGAATGCATCTGCCATCAATTTCGTTTAAGCCATTCTATTCTAAGGGTTCTAAGTCATCTACCAGCATCAAATATAGTAACATGTTCACAGTGTAACCCAATATGACCTGGAAAAGTCCAGCACACATCGCATATTCAAAACCTCAAGCACATCAATCAAGTTCATACATAAAATCATGTCAAAGCATGGCAAGAATCATAATTTTTCCAAGAAAACTCATGATATAACCCCTATTCTACCCAAAAGATCCTAAGACCAGCCCTTACCTCGGGTTTTGAATGAATTTAGATGAAAAGAAGAAGCTTTGGTGATGAAAACAAAGTCCAGAACGCTGCTGTCCTCGTTCCTCTCTCTTCCTTCTTCCTCGCGAAACTCTCCCCCTTGTCGTTCTCCTCTCGCGCGCGCTACACGGCGGTGGTGGTGGCTTGGGCGGCGGCTCCCCTTGCTCTCTCTCTCTCTAGAGTTCTCTCTTTTCTCTCTTCTGTATTTTCCCTTTCTGTTCTTACGTGAAACTTGTGCAGGTTCTGTTCTGAATGAGGGAAAGAAAATAGGGTTTTCCCCTTAATCCCATGCAAACCACAAGTGGGCTAGGGTTTTGTTTTCCACAAGCCCGACCCAAGTCCAACCTTAACCCACCAGTCTAATTACCTAATCAGACCTGAAACTTACTAAAACCTAAGCCCTCAAAGGTAAATTCATAATTAAATTCGGACTTAGAAGAAAAACAATGTAATAATCCCGCTGGCACTGTACAGCCGGAACTACGTTCACTAAAACGGGGATATCTGGAGCTACAGATATCGGATCGACACGAAACCACTTGGAGAATTTTCTAGACTTGAGGGGCTACAACTCTCATGAAGGAAGTTTTCCCAAATGAAGTCGTTAAGAGCCTCTAAAAATTCACACAAGTTGACAGTTCTAATCTGCCAGTTATCAAACATAGCCAAAAACTTCAATTTTATTCAAACTTCCATAAAATTGTTCCAAATTGAACTTAGGGCCTTACAATACCACCCCCCTTAAAAATAGTTTCGCCCTCGAAACTTAAGGGTCTACAAACAACTCGGGATGTGATTTCCGCATTTTATCCTCTAATTCCCAAGTCGCATCGCCCGTAGCTTGATTCCATACAACCTTCACTAAGGATACTTCCTTGTTCCTCAAGCGTTTGGTGCTTTTGTCGACGATCTTGATGGGCGGCATTTCCATCGTTAGATCATCCTTCAGCTGAATATCATCAGGTTCAATCACATGGGAATTATCAGCCATATACCTCCGAAGTTGCGACACATGCAGCACATCATGTATGTTGGATAGGAACGGCGGTAAGGCAATCCTATACGCCACGGGTCCAACACGCTCCGTAATCTGGTACGGTCCGATAAACTTTGGAGTAAGCTTCTTTGACTTGATCGCCCTTCCGACACCTGTCATCGGGGTAACCCGCAAGAAGACATGATCTCCAGCTTGAAACTCCAACTCCTTCCTGCGATTGTCAGCATAACTTTTCTGACGACTCTGCGAAACCCTCATCTTCTCTTGGATTCGCTTCACCTCTTCTGTGGTTTTCTGAACTAATTCAGGTCCAACAATCAAGTTCTCCCCATCTTGATGCCAGCACAAGGGTGTACGGCACCTCCGACCATACAACGCTTCATAAGGGGCCATCCCTATGCTTGCATGAAAGCTGTTGTTGTAAGTGAACTCGATCAATGGCAACATCTCATCCCAGCTGCCTTTGTGATCCAGCACACAAGATCTTAGCAAATCCTCCAAGGATTGGATGGTCCTCTCGGTTATCCCATCCGTCTGTGGATGATAAGCGGAACTCAATTTCAACCTGGTTCCCAAAGCCCGCTGCAAAGCTTCCCAGAAACGCGAGGTAAACCTCGGGTCTCTGTCCGACACAATGCTAGATGGCACACCGTGCAAGCGTACAATCTCAGCAATGTATATCTCCGCCAACCTCTCTACCTTGTAGTTCAGATTGATTGGCACGAAGTGAGCAGTCTTCGTCAATCGATCAACTACAACCCAAATTGCATCGAACTTCCTTCGTGTAAGCGGCAACGCCGTCACGAAGTCCATGGAAATGCTATCCCATTTCCACTCCGGGACATCCAATGACTGCAGCTTTCCTGCTGGTTTCTGATGTTCCACCTTCGCCTTCTGACACGTCAAACATGTCGACACATACTCAGCTACTTGTTTCTTCATCCCAGGCCACCAGAAATGAAGTTTCAAGTCCTGATACATCTTATTCATCCCCGGATGAATACTCAATCTGCTTTTGTGACCTTCATCCAAGATCAGCTTCCTCATTACTGCATCATTGGGTACACAAACTCGTCCCTTACAGCGCAGAATATTGTCGTTCCCAATAGCGAACTCAAACGCTTTTCCTTGTGCCACAAGCTTGCGCCATTCAATCAACCCTTCATCGGTCTCTTGTTTCGACTTTATCTCATCCAAGAGTCCACTAGACACCGACACCATTCCAAAGCTCAGCTTCCCCGGTGCGAGTTCAACATTCAAACTCAGATCACGGAAAGCCTCCAACAATTCTAACTCCTTGACCATCAACGAGGATACATGTATAGCCTTTCGACTCAGAGCATCAGCTACAACATTGGTCTTCCCCGGATGATACTGTAATGAGAACTCATAGTCTTGCAGAAACTCCATCCACCGTCTCTGCCTCATGTTCAGATCCTTCTGATCAAACAAGTACTTCAGACTCTTGTGATCACTATAGATCGTGAACGTACTGCCATACAAGTAATGTCTCCAGATCTTGAGAGCATACACTATAGCAGCCAACTCCAAATCATGCGTAGGGTAATTCTTCTCATGGACTTTCAACTGTCGCGAAGCATAAGCAATCACCCTCTTCTCTTGCATCATCACACAACCCAAACCATTATGCGACGCATCACAGTACACGTCGTATGGTTCTCCCTCCTTTGGCAAAGCTAGTACAGGTGCGGTGGTCAACCGCTTCTTCATTTCTTGGAAGCTAGCCTCACACTTCTCCGTCCACGCAAACGGTTGATCCTTCTTTGTCAAATGAGTCAACGGTGCAGTCAACTTGGCGTAATCCTTCACGAAACGCCGATAGTAGCCAGCAAGCCCAACAAAACTTCTGATATCACTTGCTGTCTTAGGTTGTTCCCATGACATGATCGATTCAATCTTGCTGGGGTCAACAGCCACACCCTGACTTGATATGACATGACCTAGGAACTTCACCTCTTCCATCCAGAATTCACACTTCGAGCCATTAGCATATAGCTCCTTCTCCCGCAATACTCCTAGCACTTGACGCAAATGCTCTTCGTGTTCTTCTTTACTCTTCGAGTAAATCAAAATATCGTCAATGAACACCACCACGAACTTGTCCAGGAATGGCCTGAACACTCTGTTCATGTAGTCCATAAATACGGCGGGTGCATTTGTAACTCCAAATGGCATCACGAGATACTCATAATGCCCATAACGAGTTCTGAATGCGGTTTTCTGTATGTCAGCCTCCTTGACACGGATTTGGTGATATCCTGACTTCAGATCTATCTTCGAGAAAACAACAGCTCCCCGGAGTTGATCCATCAAATCATCTATCCGAGGCATCGGGTAACGATTCTTCACTGTCACCTTGTTGAGTTGTCGGTAATCCACACACAATCTGGACCTTCCATCCTTCTGCTTCACCAACAGCACTGGTGCACACAAACGCACACAGGCGTACACCTTGGGCGCAAAAGGGATTCCAAAGCCCACTCTTCCTTCGATTGACATTCCATCAATCGATCTCAGAGTTCAAACATCTTAATATAATCAAACACTTAGTCTCAAGTATCACGGCAATGATACTAACTACAGACAATCTCACAGCCAAGCAAACATCTTAGCAAACAAGTCTACCCAATCTCACCGTGAAGCTTTGAAAACATCTTTTTCAAAAACAAAAACACCAACGAGTTCGGAAACTCGTAAACCCAAAACCCTTAGTGCTCTGGTTTCTCAACCGGAGCTCTGATACCACAATGTAACGCCCCGATTTCTCGAGTGTTACACAGTAACTAATTAACCAATTTTCGTAAAGAGTTTTCGTCGATTCACTTATTAATCTTCAATTAATGACAAACCTTTCATTTTACAAAAACTCTTGAAACATAACCTTTCCAAAAAACACGCGGAAGTAACCAACATCGTAAAACTTTTTAAATAACCAACTGTAAAGAGTACGAAACAAAGGCCTGAATGAAAATAAAGAGTACATCAAAACTTGTTCATTCGAATTTAAGCAATAAAATTGTTCGATACCAACACTTCGGAAACTCTCAACCCCAACAGAAAACAAAAGACTCTCAACCCAAACCCTATTCCTTAGCCTCTTCCTCTTCCTCTGAAGTGTAGTCGTCCTCCAGTATTGGCACGTCACGTAGCATCAACTCCCAAGAATGAGTCATCGCCATTATCTTCACGACCATCTACCCCCCCCAAACAAACACATAGCAAACAAGCAGGGTCAGGTCCAACAAAAGAATGATAATGACAAAATCAACAACAACATATATAATATAAGTACATTATATGTCTTTTATGGGAAAGAGTCAGTTACTAACGGAATCTCACTTCACACAACCCACCAAAACTTCCATGGCCATAATCACGATCATCCGCAGATGAACAAATCTCGGAGGGGACTCACCGTACAACCCTCAATCATGTGGGGGGACTCACCGTCCGCCAGACTCACCGTCCGTCCACAGAATCACAAGGCGACCGCAGTCAGCCAATCACGTGGGGACTCACCGTACAACCCACAAAACACCCTCGCGTGCAAGGTACCATCGTTCTCATGGTCCATAGTCCTCACCAGACCTATGTCCAATTATTCACATTTACTTGCAAGCGAGTTTATTACACTTTTCTCTTTGTTAAGTCTCTAAAATCAATCCTAGAGTCTTATCATACTCTTTATACAACAACCTTCACAACACAACATTCACGGGTTACAAGGGAATTACGGCTAGGTGAGCGACCCTTGAACCATTAACTCAGAAAATAAATATAATCCACGTAAAGGAACGCAAGAACATTCACTCATGCATAATATATCATCGCAACTTCAACATATTGACAGCAGAAACAACTTTCACAAAAATAGAGCCACAGAATGCATCTTTCAACCAAAAATCACGTATGATACCTTTCTAGAAAGCTATTTTAAATATCTACAACTCTCTAGTTAAAATCATTTTCATTTGAGCCCCAGAATTAGGTGATATTACTCCTTAAAGTTTCTGTCCGACACAGGGAAAAACAGCAAGTATGACAGTTACCCAAAACGACCTACAACACACAATACTAGACCAAAATTTATGATCTTTATATGCCTGGAAAGCTCTTTCGAAGATCTACAATTTGTATTTTAATAATTTCTTTATTTGACGACCAGAAACAAGTGAAAATAGGACCTGAAGTTTACTGTCCAGCACAGAAATCTGACAGAGAATGCATCTGCCATCAATTTCGTTTAAGCCATTCTATTCTAAGGGTTCTAAGTCATCTACCAGCATCAAATATAGTAACATGTTCACAGTGTAACCCAATATGACCTGGAAAAGTCCAGCACACATCGCATATTCAAAACCTCAAGCACATCAATCAAGTTCATACATAAAATCATGTCAAAGCATGGCAAGAATCATAATTTTTCCAAGAAAACTCATGATATAACCCCTATTCTACCCAAAAGATCCTAAGACCAGCCCTTACCTCGGGTTTTGAATGAATTTAGATGAAAAGAAGAAGCTTTGGTGATGAAAACAAAGTCCAGAACGCTGCTGTCCTCGTTCCTCTCTCTTCCTTCTTCCTCGCGAAACTCTCCCCCTTGTCGTTCTCCTCTCGCGCGCGCTACACGGCGGTGGTGGTGGCTTGGGCGGCGGCTCCCCTTGCTCTCTCTCTCTCTAGAGTTCTCTCTTTTCTCTCTTCTGTATTTTCCCTTTCTGTTCTTACGTGAAACTTGTGCAGGTTCTGTTCTGAATGAGGGAAAGAAAATAGGGTTTTCCCCTTAATCCCATGCAAACCACAAGTGGGCTAGGGTTTTGTTTTCCACAAGCCCGACCCAAGTCCAACCTTAACCCACCAGTCTAATTACCTAATCAGACCTGAAACTTACTAAAACCTAAGCCCTCAAAGGTAAATTCATAATTAAATTCGGACTTAGAAGAAAAACAATGTAATAATCCCGCTGGCACTGTACAGCCGGAACTACGTTCACTAAAACGGGGATATCTGGAGCTACAGATATCGGATCGACACGAAACCACTTGGAGAATTTTCTAGACTTGAGGGGCTACAACTCTCATGAAGGAAGTTTTCCCAAATGAAGTCGGTAAGACCTTCTAAAAATTCACACAAGTTGACAGTTCTAATCTGCCAGTTATCAAACATAGCCAAAAACTTCAATTTTATTCAAACTTCCATAAAATTGTTCCAAATTGAACTTAGGGCCTTACACACGTCCCATTCCAGATCATGTCCCACTCACGCCAACAACTAGTCCCTGTTACGTGATAACTTGAGCACTATCCTCGGGGGTCCATCTATGCATCCACTTTTACTTGTATTGAAACCTTTTTGTACCAAAAACGATAACTAAAAGGAGTAAACCTAATCTTCAGGGTTTTATCAAATCAACCTAACATTTCAAATGAGAATCTCCTAAAGATCACGACTACTATTTCAAAAGAAACTTTTTTGGATTGCATAGGCGTCCATTCTTGTGAGCTCAAACTATAATAATTCCCTCGGCTCAGGTTATCACTATGCCACACTCTTTCAATGTCCAAGCCAAATGCTTTATCACCTAAAGTACCACTATATCCCATAGCGTATTTATAATCCCCTTCTAATCAGTGCAACATTACAATCATGCACATCCAGTCCAAACAAGTCAGACATTTCTACATTCATGCTTATTACAATCAGCATTATCATACGGCATACCAGATATACGTGCAATAAGCATGTTATGCAAACAATCATAACAATCATTCATTCAAGTCATGCATATATCAGAAAATCAATTCAATCAGCATATAATCCAACCAAACGCATAACCAAAGTAAGTATTTAAGCCACCCTCAAGCCCTTATAATGAAGCTAAACTCAGTCCTCTGCTGACCTGGATATCCAATGCATTTTAACATAAATCCGGAGATTCCTCGTTTTAGCGTCATTTCCTTCATGATGCCTATTGACGATCTCTTTGATTAAGTTCTCGTACAACCATTCATTCTGCAACGATTTATGATGTTATAGCGCTACTCCTAGAGTGTCATATATGTTACTTGAGTTATGTCTTGCTCCTACTTTTTCTATATGCATATGCACTTATTAACTTACTTCTCATCAATGATCTAATTTAGATCATTATCCTAAGGTTCCTTTAAATACTTCACATAGACACCTTATTAAGAACACTTATTATGCTTAGTCATCTAGGTTGAATTATGTTCTTAAAGACTCTAGTAAACTTCTAATTAACATAGTTAACTACATTTAGGTTGCATTACCTATTTACACAAACTAGCTGTTATATCCTAATTCATTTCTCTTGTACTATTTTATTTTATCTCCATCACTGATTATGGTCTACTTAAGTTACCATTTCCCTAATTACTTTCTTACTTACTTCATTATTTAACCACGAATTCACTAATACTTAGCTTAACCAATTAATCTCACAATAACATTAGTCATTCACCTTATTTAATCACCTTAACTAATTCATTACTTAATTCTTTTTCTACTATCATCTAATCTGATTTAGTCTAACTTTATTATGGTCATTCACTAATTATCATCATTAACTTAATTAAGTCTAATCAACGCCTATTAGCTATATTAGTCCTAATTAACCAAGATTAGCTACACTTAACATTTGTCATTTTCCTTAATTAATCCTCTAATGATCCTAATTAAGCATATTACTAATCTCCACTTAATTATTTTCTACTAACTGTTATCATCATCTAATCACCTCACATTAATCTAGTTTAGCCTCACTTGATCATGTTCTATTACTTATTACTACCATTAACTTAATTAAGTCTAATTAGTCACTAATTAACTATATTAGTCCTAATTAATCAAGATTAGCTACAATTAGCATTTTTCATCCTCACTATCAATTTGATTATGATCTTAACAACATTAAAATTATTTTAACTCACTAACTAGCCCATTTTCTTCATGAATTTACCCTAATTAGTGTTTCTTATAGCTTAAGAATGCAAATTTTATGACAATAGTCATCCTTAGACTATTCTTTCCTACTTTCAGGTCCAGTTCTATTCTTTCAAACTGTCCTACATTCTAATCCAGCAAGCACAGGTCTATAACGTGTTGTGTTATCACCCTCATCGCCATTGCCATGGAAGCCATGAGGAGGAAAATCAAGACTTTCATTTCTATGATTTCTGATGACCCGGGTTTATATGATGTTTTTATGGTTTTTTCTTGTAGGTTTTGAGTCTTTTTCTTGTGTCTCATGTAGTGTTTCATGCATTCTCATGCATTTTTACTTTTATTTGTGCATTTGCATTAGTTTAGTAATTATGTAGTTTTATAAGGACTTTAGTTGCATTTTAGTATAGTTTTGAGTCTTTTGTTAATTGTCATTAGTTTTGAGTCCCTTTTGCAATTAAATGGTTGGTATAATTGATATTTTTCCTTGAGCTTTGATGAGAGTAATCAGGTCTGAAACTGAAGAAGAAGTAAGGTCAAGAAGCTTGGTGAATTGAAGGGAGGCTTAAAGAGGCATAAAGAGGAGTTAAAATGAAGATCAAGGGACTTTCCAGCGAGTCTGAGCGCCTAGGCATGCTCCATTGGCGCCTAGGCGCCAATTGCCCTGTTCCAGAAATTGGAATTGGCGCCTAGGCGCTCTGAATTGGCGTTCAGGCGCTCTGAATTGGCGCCTAGGCGCCAATTACCTTCCAGAGGCACTTTTTCAGCATGGAATTGGCGCTCAGGCGCTCTGAATTGGCGCCTGAGAGCCCGGAACAGCCCAAACTCGTGAATTTTGCCTATAAATAGGATTCTAGTCATTTTCTTTTGTAATCTTTGATATCTATTCCATTTTTACATAAGTTTAGACGGAGAGGAACATCTAGGAGAGTGAGAGAAGGCTTCCAAGCTTGTAATTCAGGGTCTTAGCCAAGCATGGCCATGCTTGGCTAATCTCTCTTCTTTTGCTTTGGATTTCTTTGTAAGACTTTTTGTATTTGAGTTATAATCTTAAGTTCTTTCCCACATGTTCTTCTTCTTCCCTTGAATACCATATCCATGCTTTATGTTTCAAGTTAGAACATGTGCTAGCTTTATACTTTTCTATAATTAGAACGGAAGTTTGTTATAGATTAGGGAACTGATTTGGGATTGCCCCTTCAATCTTGGCTACTAGGAATAGAGGAAGGGTTGGGGTTTGTTGGCCTGAACTTTATAATCTTTATGCTTCAAACAAATGTTTAAGTACACAAGGAATTGGGCTTATCTTTTGGTTTGAAAGAATTATCTATGCGAGGCATCAATAGGTAGTTGCTTAGGCTATAACATCAAGGAGAGATTCATGAGAACATGTGCTTAGAATGATGTGCTTGAATTGATTAGTTGAGCAAGAACCCGAAGTAAATCACTCTTTCTTTTCATTTTCTGTTTCATTTCTGAATTTATATTTTCTTTTTCCTTATTACTACTTCGACATATGTTTTCCTCAATAAAACAAACCTTCAAACTCAAAGCTTGAACGGAATCTATTCACTCACAATCCATGTGGTTCGATATTTAAAACCGGGTGGATTCGTACACTTGCGGATTTTCCAACAATTTCTCTTCTACTTTCAGACCCTAAAACCTTCCTATCATCAATTATAATTGTTCTGTACTAGGGAGATCTGACGTAGAAGACTGACAGAAAGTAAACCCTAGCAGAGTACTAAAAATATCATAAAAGGAATATTCTTATTAAATGTTCAAAAGGTACTTTTTACAAGGTGTTAACCTCTCCTTTTATAGAGGAGGTGTTCATGATGTGGACCTTTACTGTATTTGGGCCTGACAACCGGGGCCCAAGTCTCTATACATATAAGACAAATCTAAAGGAATCTTCCAGCTGGCGTGTGGGCCTGACTAAAGGAAGGGCGGGATTCAATGTTGTTCCGTGAATCCCGCCAAGGTGTCTTTCGTTTATCTGATTACTCGATTTGGGCGGGCATAAGTATCCTTTATGTCCCGCCCATTCCACATGCCCCCAAGACATGAGACTTAGGTTCCTTGAGTCGAGATGTCTTTAATGCGCTGCCTTATATCCCCTTTTGATTGGTCGCCCTTTGACGAGCATATCGCCATTCTTTGTAGTCGTGGGCCTGTTGCCGCATTCTTGCTTATGCATTGATCGCCATTTTCGCGCTCCTTATTACGTTGATATATCGCCATCATCATAACTGTCAGTCACGTCTTTTCAACTGACGCACGTATCCTTGTTTTCCGGGATTTCGTCATCATTGGCCATGAATGCAGTTTCTAATTGTGCGTCTCGAGGAATTATGTCTTTTCGCTTCATACCTTTTCAAATTTCAAATGCCACGACTCTTCGTGATCTTTCCCACTCGTTCTCTCTCTTCCCTTTTCTTCTATAAAAACCCTTTTTACTTTTCACTTTACACTTTTCTGAAAACCCTCTCCCTCAAACTTTCTCTGCAATTCTCACTTTCTCCTCTTTGAACTCCGGCGAACCTCCGTCACCCCGGTCGTCGTCATTGCGCGGTGCTCTCCCATAGCCGACATCCTCTTTACTCAATCTTCCACCTCTTTCTCCGGTGAGTCCTTTCTCTTTCTTCTTTCTTGACACTGTTCGTCTTCTTCTTTTCTTTCTGAATCTGTTCATCTTCTTTTGATTTTTATGAAATTACCCAGTATGTCGATGCAAAATTTCAGCATTTCTTCCTTAGAATTCTCTTCACCCTCTACGGAGGGGGAAGTTTCTGCCCCCACTGTTATTGAAATTCATTCCTCGCCTTCCACTCACGAGGATTCCGGTCCCGCCGGTTCTGTAGATTCTATTCTCTCTCCTCCAATGGAGACTTGTCTTCACCCGAATGGCGTTCAAACGCACATTTGGTTGAAGATAAATGTCTTTGGCGTTCCATCTGGGGCAGTATTGGGAGCATCAGCTCGCTTCGAATATCTTCCCAAGGGCTTACAAAAATAAATCCCACCACCTCTAATAACGTAGATCATCTGTTGAATGTTCTCCCATGTGGCGAGGATGATTGTGTTCTTTTACGCAAAGAATCATCCGATGAATCGCCCGATTTCTTTTTCGTTTATGATTATTTTTTCTTGGATTTGAATATCAAGCTTCCATTCTCGCCCTTTATATGTCACGTTCTTTCCTTTCTGAACGTGGCGCCTTGTCAACTACAACCCAACGCCTGGGGTTTTATTCGCTGCTTTGAAATTCTCTGTGAACATTTGAGTTGCACTCCCACCTATCCCTTGTTTTTCCTTTTCTATAAGACAGTCACCACAAAACCTACATCTGTCAAGTGGGTTCCCCTTTTGGCCCGCAAGAACATGAGCCGATTCACCGCCCTTAAAAGTCATTACAAAGTGTGGCAGAAAAAATACTTCAAAGTTATGGAGTCACCTGAAATAAATAACTTATTTCGAGATTCCGATAATAACCCTCTCTTCCCCTTTTACTGGACAAAAAACCCTCGCCGAAAAATATCCGTTTCATACGACGCCTTGGATGAATCTGAACAAGGCATCGCCGATTACCTTCGCACATTACCAGTAATCTCTGGTCATGACTTGATTGAGGCGTCGAAATCCGGCACTTTAAATCAATTTTTTAGTAAGTTTATAATCTTTGCACATAACTTGTTTTTCTTTTTGTTCATGTACCTCGCCTAATTGGTGCTTTCCATGCAGCCACGATGGGAAAAAGCAAGGTCGACGTGAACCCCATCAAGATGAAGGAATACCTCGCCCAGTCCACTGCGGCGGCGAAAAAGAGGGTCGCCAAAGCTGAGCAAAAGAAGAAGAATGACGGTGCTTCGGGTTCTGACAACGTCAGGGACCCAAAGCGCCAAAAGACTTCAGGCGCTGCTGGCGGCAAACCTCTTCATCAATCCACGCTCGATCCAGCTGGTTTAGCTTCTAAAAGTAATCCGACGGAAAAAAAGAAAGGGAACGACAACGTCCCGCCACCCCACCAAGACTCAAGCATTATCAACCGCCCGCCAACTCCGTTTGGCCAAGCTGGCCTTAGCTCAGCTATTGGTGGCGAGGCTTCTCCCCCTTTGCTGAACTTATCTGATCCTCACTTCAACGGGTTGGACTTTATGACCCGTACTTTTGACAATCGGATCCATAAGGATGTTTCCGGTCAGGGCCCCCCCAACATTGCTTCTGTGGCGATCCATCACGCCCTTTCTGCCGCCAGCACTGTGGCGGGGATGGCTCAGTGTGTGAAGGAGTTGATTTCAACCAAGAACCGCTTTGAAAAGAAGGCAGCCGATTACAAGACCGCATATGAGCGAGCTAAGGCTGACGCTGAGGCTGCCAACAAAAAGCTGAAATCTGCTGAAGAGAAGTGCGCTAAGTTAACTGACGACTTGGCGGCTTCGGACCTGCTCCTTCAAAAGACCAAGTCTCTGAAAGAAACCATCAACGACAAACATACTGCTGTTCAGGCCAAGTATCAAAACCTGGAAAAGAAGTATGATCGTCTGAATGCTTCTATTTTGGGGCGCGTCTCCCTCCAGTTTGCTCAAGGCTTCCTGGCGGCCAAAGAGCAGATAAGTGTGGTTGAGCCAGGCTTTGATCTCTCCCGCATTGGCTATTTGAAGGACATTAAGGATGGCCAAGTGGTTGGCGATGATGACGTTAGCCTCGACCTCCTTCCTCAATTCGATGATGAAAGTGAGCCTGAAGAAGATGCCGAGGATGGGAATGAGCAGCACAAGAATGAGGATCAAGAGAAGGAAGACCCTCAAGCTGGGACAAGCCAGGGCAACAACGCCAACAATGAGAACCTGGCTTGAATTTCTGTTTTTATTTTATGAAGTTAAAATTTTGCTTTCGGCATTGCCCTGTTGTTTATTATCATTCCAAATCGCCCCCTTTTCTTACCTTTAATGAAGATTGTTTTAAGTTCATTCGTTGTTACCTTGAGTTGTTACCAACTTTTGTTGTTACTTAGGTTTACATACCTTAGCCGATTTTTCGACGAGGCTTGGTTTCTAGTGGCCACTAGAATTGCCAAGGCTTGTAATATTTGATGGCGATACTTTCTTATTCCGAAAGGTTTATTCGCGGTATTATATACCTTGATACGATTTTCCTTGCATGAACTCGTAATATAAATTAAAAAGTAACAATTCTGTTGAAATAATCTTTTCATTACTTACTTTTTCATACATGGGAACAATTGTCCCTTCATTCTTTACACATGCCGCCTCATTAAAAACCTCTCCAAGGAAAGGAAAAAAAGAGTGCGGCTTCATTCACCTTTGTTGTTTCTTTTAACTAAAATACTGCTTTAGATGAGAGGCGTTCCATGTTCGTGGAACCTTTTGACCGTTTAGTTGTTCCAACTTATAAGCTCCTCCTCCAACGTCGCCTATGATCCTGTAAGGCCCGCCCCAATTAGGCGAAAGCTTGTTGTGCTTGTCAGGTATTGTATTTTTTCGGAGCACTAAGTCTCCCACCCTCATTTTTCTTGGCACTACTTTTGTTGAGAATTTTCTTGCAACCTGCACTTTCCCCGCCTCGTTCCTTATGTGTGCCTCACGTTGTTCCTCGGGCAGCATGATTAGATTTGCTATTAAATTTTCCCCGTTGTCATTCTCATTAAACCGAGCCACCCGCCAACTTTGGTTTTCAACTTCGACAGGAAGCATGGCATCAGTTCCATAAGTTAAACGATATGGGGTTTCCCTCGTGCTTGACTGTTCAGTGGTGTTGTATGCCCATAGGACGCCTGGTAATTCTTCTGCCCAAAGTCCTTTCGCTTCATCCAGCTTTTTCTTTAAGCCTTTTAAAATAACCTTATTTGCTGACTCGGCCTGTCCATTGGTTTGTGGGTGTTCTACCGAGGCAAATCGCATTTCAATTCCCATTTCTGTGCAAAATTCTCGGGTAACATTGCTTGTAAATTGGGTTCCATTGTCCATCACCAATGCCATAGGGACCCCGAATCTGCACACAATCCTTCGCCACAAAAAATTCCCGACCTTGGCGGCTGTGATAGTCGCCACCGCCTCAGCTTCTATCCATTTGGTGAAGTAATCAACCGCCACGATGATATATTTCATTTGTGCCTTCGCTACAGGGAATGGTCCTAAGATATCAGTCCCCCACATGGCGAATGGCCAAGGCGCCATCATGGTTGTTAATTCTTCCGGTGGAGCCTTGTGTAAGTCAGAAAAGACTTGACATTTTTCACATTTCTTAACATACTCCAGACAGTCCTTCTTCATTGTTGGCCAATAAAATCCTGCTCTCAAAACTTTTACTGCCAAGGATCGCCCGCCGATATGACTGGAACACACACCTTCATGGACTTCCGCCATTATTCCGGGGGCGTCCTTGGTATCGACACATTTGAGCATAGGGGACATAATTCCCCGCCGATACAACTCACCATCCACCATTGTGTAAAAACTGGCTTCCCTGCGTTTTGCTCTCGTGTTCAGATCATCATCCTTTGGAGGGTTCTCTAGGAAGATCTTGATTGACTCCATCCAAGAAGGCTCGCCCTCACTTACTGACTTTACTGCTTTCAACTTTATTTCTACCAAATCAATGCTCGGGCGAGGCAGGGTTTCCTGAATGACTGTTTGGTAATTGCCCAATCTCCCTGTGCTTGCCAATTTTGCTAACACATCAGCCCTCTCATTTTGTCCCCTCGGGACATGTTCTATTTTAATTTCTTTGACCTCCATCATCAATCTGCGCACCACTTCCAAGTATTTGGAAAGTTGCGGATCCTTCACCTGATACTCGCCTTTCACCTGTTTAACCACTAACTGCGAATCTCCTTTGATAAATAACTTCTGGACCCCCAACTCAATGGCTAGCCTTAAGCCAGCGATCAGAGCCTCATATTCAGATTGATTGTTGCTCGCCTTGAACTCGAATTTTAGAGACTGTTCAATGATCATTTTATCCGGACTTTCGATAGTTATCCCAGCCCCACTTCCAGTGCTGTTGGAGGAACCATCCACAGATAGGACCCATTCTCCTTGAGTCTTCTCGCCTTCCGTGGGCGTTAATTCTGCCACGAAGTCGATTAAACTTTGGATTGTGACTTGGCCCCTTGGCTCATATTGTATATCATATTCTGATAATTCAACAGACCAGCTAACCAATCGCTCTGATAAATCAGGCTTCTGAAGTACCTGCCCTAAGGGAACATCAGTTTTAACTTTGACTTGGAACCTTTGGAAATAAGGCCTGAGGCGCCTTGCTGTTTTCAGAATCGCCAAAGCCGCCTTTTCAATTTTTTGGTACCGCAACTCTGCCCCCTGCAAAGTATGGCTCACGAAATATATAACCTTCTGCTTATTTCCTTCTTCCTGAAGCAACACCGTACTCACCGCCTTGTCAGTGACTGCTAAATAAAGTATTAAGGGGACGCCTGGCGTTGGCTTGGAGAGTACCGATAATGTTGCTAATGTTTCTTTTAACTTGGTAAAAGCTTGTTCGCATTCCTCTGTCCACTGAAACTTTGAATTCTTTTTTAAACATGTGAAAAATGGGGCCGCTTTGTCACCCGCCATTGGCAAAAAACGTGACAAAGCAGCCATTCGTCCTGTTAGACGTTGCACCTCTTTTACACTTGTTGGGCTTTTCATTTCCAAGATCGCCCTCCCTTTGTCTGGATTCACCTCTATCCCTCTTGAGGTTAACATAAATCCCAAGAACTTCCCTCCCTGGATCCCAAAGGAGCACTTCTCAGGATTTAACTTCATTTGATATGTTCTTAATTGAGCGAATGCTTCCTCAAGATCGCCGCCATGATCACCAGCCCTGGCGGACTTTACAATCATGTCATCCACGTATACCTCCATATTCCTGCCTACTTGTCTTGAAAAAAATTTGTCCATGAGCCGTTGATACGTGGCTCCTGCGTTCTTCAAATCAAAAGGCATTGTCTTGAAACAATAATTCGCCTGATTGGTCATAAATGTTGTACTTTCTTCATCCGATGGATGCATCATGATTTGATTGTAGCCCGAGTAAGCATCCATGAGACTTAAAAGTTCATTCCCCGAAGCCCCATCCACAAGCTTATCAACATTGGGAAGTGGATACGAATCTTTGGGACACACTTTGTTCAAGCTCGTGTAGTCCGTGCACATTCGCCATTTCCCATTGGATTTTTTGACCATCACAACATTGGTGAGCCATGTTGGGTACTGCACCTCACGGATGAAGCTAGCCTTGATTAGTTTCTCCGTTTCCAATTGTACAACCTTATTCTTTTCATCACTCATTCTTCGCCTTGGTTGGATGATTGGGGTCGCTCCTGGTCGTATGGCCAGTTTGTGAGTGATCACATTGGGGTCAATCACCTGCTTGGTTTCTTCCAGAGGTTGTGGGCGAAAATCATCAGCATCATCTCTTGGGTCTAAGCTAAATCCATCTTGTGGGAAGATTTCTGTAATTCGATGGCTTTCTTTGGCGGCCTTTCGTCCATAAAGCGCCACGCTTCTTAAATAGCACTCTCTTACTGCATTCTGGTCCACGCGCAGTATCCCGACCTTCCCGTTGCAGGCGGGATATTTGACAGTTAAGTGAGCAGTTGAAATGACAGCACAAACCTTGTTGAGGGTGTCTCGCCCCAAGAGTACATTGTAGTTGGCTCTGCACGCCAATACTAAGTACTTTACTTGAAATTTCTTAACAAACTCTCCTTCTCCAAAGGCAGTCGGTATTTCCACGTATCCCCGCACGCTGACACGGTCCCCTGTAAATCCCACCAAGGTTCCTTTGTATGGCTTCAAATCTGATTCCTTTAACCCCAGGCGATCAAATGCATCTCCATAAATGATATCCGCCGAAGATCCCTGGTCTAAAAATACTTTCTTTGTCACATAATTGTTAACCCTGATTGTTACCACAATTGGATCGTTGTCATGGGGTATCACATGCGCAAAGTCCTGAGGGGTAAATATGATAGGGGAGTGATTCACCCAACACTCGCTTTCGTTCGCCTCATGTACTGAGTGTACTGCCGCCATATAGCGTTTTCTAGCCTTACTTGAAAGTGCACCCCCACCGAATCCTCCTGCAATAGATGAACATTCCCCAACAGGATCGCCCAGCTCTTCAACTATCTCCTTGCCTTTGCCTTTGTCCCCTTGGGTGATCTTAGCGACCTCTGGCGTTGCTATGTCTTTAACAAAGTTTGCCAAATGGCCAGCCTTAATCAAACGATCAATTTCCCGCCTTAAGTTCCAACAATTATCTGTCGTATGCCCCAACGCTTTGTGGTACTCGCACCACCTATTGGTATCCACATTAGCTGGCGGCCGCCGTGGTGGTGGCGGATACTGCACAACGTTTGTCTGCCCCACTGCCCTTAAAATGGTACTTAAGGGTGCATTCAACTTAGTGAGTGGAGCTGGAGTTGGCGGAGCACCATGCTGACCAGTTGTGGCTGCAGTGGGACCTTGGGAATTTCTGTGCCATGTATTTTGAAATCCGGGTTTGGAGTTTTGATATGGTCCCGGTCTTGGTACACGGGGGGTTTGCGCTACCCTGGTTTCCTTCCCCGCCTTGGGTTTCTCCTGTGAAACACCGCCAGATTGAGACTGCTTGCGTCCTTCCTCTCTTTCTTGTTTCTTCTGATCATCTTGTTCAATCAATATGAATTCCTGAACGCGAGCACGAAGATCCATCATATCCTTCGCCAGTCGCCTTGTTAGGTCTCTATTCAAATCTCCCGCCCGAAGGCCATTTTTGAACGATGCCAAGCATACATCCGGGTTATCCTCCTCCAACTGCACCGCCATCTTACTGAAGCGTGCCATGTAGGTTTTTAATTGCTCGCCTGGTTGCTGATGTATGCTGATAAGATCAAACATTGTTGCTTTTGTGGTTTTATTGGCGGAGAATTGAGTCAGAAATTTAGTAGACAGATCAGTGAAATTATCGATGGAGAAGGGCGGTTGTCGAATGAACCACTGCATCGCCATGCCTTTGAACGTGGAAGGCAATAATCGGCATTTTACCGCATCCGTCGCCCCGCCGATCACCATTTTGGTATTGAAATACCTTAGGTGCTCCATAGGATCAGAGTCGCCCGAGAAGGCGTCTAATGCCATGGTTTGCAGGTGCTTTGGAATGTCCACCTTGGTGATGGCTGGAACAAAAGGTTGAAATTCAACTACGTCCTCCGCCTCCAGGCGTTGTTCTTGCTTAAAATCTTGCCTCTGAGTAAGATACTCAACTTGGGCTTGCAACTGCTCGTTTTGGGACTGCACCTTCTGCAAAGTATCTAACATCTGTTGCAAAGCCGCAGGCGTGATACCCGTCACGGGCTCCTGCGTTCTCCGTGGAGCAGTGGTTTTAAGGTCTTCTAAGTTCACATAGTCAGGCGGCGTTGATCGCCGCCGAACGCCTGGATCTGATTTAGCGATCAGATCTGAAGGTCTTCCCGGAGCTGCGTTCACCAGCGACGCAGGCGACGGCGCCACTGAGTGGACCCCCTCCGAGGAAGCTTCCTGTTCTTGCTCGTCCAGTATAGGACGATTGTTGTCCCGTCCGCCGCCGCGTCCGCCGTGTCGACCACCACCACGCCGGCGATGATCGCGGCGGCCCACACCGCATGAACGAGTCTCCATGGCTCGTAACTCCTGCCTTCTGTGTCACCGGAAGATCTAGGTCAGAGCTACAGACGGCGCCAATGTTCTGTACTAGGGAGATCTGACGTAGAAGACTGACAGAAAGTAAACCCTAGCAGAGTACTAAAAATATCATAAAAGGAATATTCTTATTAAATGTTCAAAAGGTACTTTTTACAAGGTGTTGACCTCTCCTTTTATAGAGGAGGTGTTCATGATGTGGACCTTTACTGTATTTGGGCCTGACAACCGGGGCCCAAATCTCTATACATATAAGACAAATCTAAAGGAATCTTCCAGCTGGCGTGTGGGCCTGACTAAAGGAAGGGCGGGATTCAATGTTGTTCCGTGAATCCCGCCAAGGTGCGGCAACAGGCCCACAACTACAAAGAATAGCGATATGCTCGTCAAAGGGCGACCAATCAAAAGGGGATATAAGGCAGCGCATTAAAGACATCTCGACTCAAGGAACCTAAGTCTTATGTCTTGGGGGCATGTGGAATGGGCGGGACATAAAGGATACTTATGCCCGCCCAAATCGAGTAATGAGATAAACGAAAGACACCTTGGCGGGATTCACGGAACAACATTGAATCCCGCCCTTCCTTTAGTCAGGCCCACACGCCAGCTGGAAGGTTCCTTTAGATTTGTCTTATATGTATAGAGACTTGGGCCCCGGTTGTCAGGCCCAAATACAGTAAAGGTCCACATCATGAACACCTCCTCTATAAAAGGAGAGGTTAACACCTAGTAAAAAGTACCTTTTGAACATTTAATAAGAATATTCCTTTTATGATATTTTTAGTACTCTGCTAGGGTTTACTTTCTGTCAGTCTTCTACGTCAGATCTCCCTAGTACAGAACAATAATGATCTGAAATACGTTGCAAGCTATTTCTAGTGGTCTAGCAAACTACAGAACTGAATAAACTTGGTTTGCATGTTCTTTTCTTTGTTCAATTCGAAAATGATGTGCCCAGACCCTAAGAGTACGTTGTTCATGTCCTAAATGCTATGAAAGATCTTAAAAATACATTGGGAAAGGCTAGAACGAACCAGAATCAAGTTCTGCGATTTTTCCGGCGAGAAGGCTGGCCGGAGAAGGTGACCGGAGCTGCGTTTTTCTCAGATTTTGAGGAAACAAATGGCAGGGGCAGACGCATCTCGTCTCCAGGAAGAGAATGGTGGTGGTTTCATGGTGTGGGTCGATCGGAGGAAGGAGAAAAGAGTAGTTACAGGTCGCATGAACTCGCCGGATTCTGGGCAGCGTCGTCGGAGGAGTTGTAGAATTTCGCCCAGAATTAAAATATGATCTTCCAGAAACAGAATGGGACAGGTTTGGAGTGATTTGAATGAGAGGAAAGGGAGAATCGAAGATATGAAGTTTTGGAGCTTAAACCTTGAATTAGAGAGGGGCTGAGAGCTTCTCATTGATTCTCTCTTGCTTCTAAGCCTAAGTTTGATGTCCTAGGACCTCAGGAGCTTCTGAATTCATGAATATATAGAGCTGGAGTGATTAGAAAAGAAATCAAGATTATCTCCTTAAGCATGTTGTCTCACCAATGGATTTTCATGCAAGGTGATTAGCATTACATGCTTTGGAATAGTGAATTCAGGTGGTGGAGAGGTGGTATGCGTGGCATCAAGTTTCAGAAGGAATGATGCAATGGTTTTCATGATGTAATGGCATGTACATGTGTTATGCATCATAATGCATGGAACTTTTTGGAAATGATTGTCTTTTGTTTGTTTGTGAAAGTAATGATGTTGGTGAATAAATGCTTGGTCAGATTTTTATGGTGAGGAGGGATTGAACGTGTATAAAGAATTTGAAAGAAGGTTTGAATGAGTATTTTGGGGTATTAAAGTACACACATGTGATGTCAAGTCCCAAGAGTGTACAAATGAGGTTGGATGGTGATGTCATGGTCTTTTGGCCTTATTTGCATGTCAAAATGGTAATTAAATAGCTGGTCACATGCATTGAGGAAGTTTGAATAAATATGCTATTGAAAAATGGTGAAAGTGATGGGTTATCACTAAAGTAGTAACATTTTTGGCCATATGTGTTCTCCATTGGGTTATAAGGTAGAATGAGTCCATAATAGTGAATTTGGAAGAGAAAAATCCGTGCATGGGCTGCACTTAGTGAGAAGTCAAGGTAAAAGTCTATATAGGCGCTAGTTTCGATGATATAGAATTCCGCTCGCTCGATTGACACCAAAATTGCCATGAGGATACAATATCGTAGTAGGTATTATTTTAAGGCCGATGAGATAGTTGGAGAGGATATTGGATCACTTAAGATCAATTTAAGCGATCAAAGAACAAGGTACTTCATTGATATCGAGTCCTATAACTATCGGTTTGACTCGTCCGTTCGTCGATTACCTAAGTACGCACTTGTCGTGCATATTTTCTTAGGTTAAAGTGAGGGATGTTATATATTTCACTTTTCACATGTCATCATGCTAATCAACAAGAGGTTTAGGGTTTCATCCCATTCCTCACACAGATAGAAAATATTCAAGCAACTTTCAACATGTAGACAAGTCAATGCCTAAACCCTAGAGAGCACTTGGGTTTCGGCCAAACATCTAAAACACATCAATTAATCATGTTTTTTCACATATCATGTATTAAAAATCAGCAACTTACATCAACTTAAACAAATAGTCAAGAAGATAAGAAAAAGCCGCCTAAACCCTAGTAATTAGGGTTCGGCCGTAACATGTATAGAAGGTAGGGTTTTCCAAACTTGTAATCATGCTTGATCATGCCTCACATATAAAAACCAGCAAGCTTTTCAATCATAAACATCAACATACAACTCATTCTAACACGTGTTATTGATGATCAACTTAGATCCATACATATATGACAAGTTTAACAAGGTTTTGTCTAGGAATTCTCATGAATCATGGCATCACTCAACGAGAGAGAATAAAACAGAAGCATAACCTTAAAAAAATGTTCCAAAAAGAGACTTGATTCATCATATAAGGGTTTCACAAATTTCAGAACCAGCACAACATCATTACAAGCAAGTTTTTCATGCATACAAGCCAAATCTTGCTTCACAAAGACCTAGACTCTACCCAAGACTGGAAAAGCCCTCACCTTTGTCTAAAACTTGAGAAGAAAAGATGAATGAATTAAGAAATAATCCTTGCTCCTCTCCTCTGCTCGAAGTTCTTCCCCTTCTTCCTTGATCTCCTTCTCACAATCTCTTCTCTCCCTCTCTTTCTCTTTCTCTCAAAACTTTCCTTTTTTCATCTGAGTGTTTTTACGTGAAAGTGTGTGTGTGTTATGCCTTTCTAATTCAGTTTTGTTCACTTGAATGAAAGAGAAAAACCTCCCCCCTTTTTCCCCTCAAACCCACTGCCTCACCAAGCCCAACTAGAGTTTTCAAATCTTTTTCCTATCTAACAATTATTTGAAAATAAAATAAATGCATTACCTTTTTAAAATAAATCTGAATATATAATAATTATAAAAGTTATAAACCCCATTTAAAAAAAAACAAACCCAAACCTTTAAAATTCAAAGATAAAATTCGGAAATAACAAACCCTGCAGCAAAATCGTGGAAAAATAGGACAGCTTGACCTCTGCTCGCTAAAACGTGAATAACTCGAGCTACAGAGGTTGGAATGACATGAAGTCAAAGGGAGAATTTACATAACAGAGAGAGCTACAATTCTTATGAAGGAAGTTGCTTCAGATTAGGTCTTTAAGACCACTCCAAAAATCATTCAAAATCACGTAATATTCTCAAAACAAACCCAAATTTTTTTTTGAAAACCAAATCTTATCATATCTCTTAGGATTTAAAAAAAATTAAAGATAAAACCCTTATCTTCTAAAAAAAACCTGAAATCAATCAATTAAATCCCTTTTTAATAAAAGAAACTCAATCTTTTATTAAAACATACATATATTCTCTCAATTTGTTGCAACTAACTCACAACAAATCAAAATCATATCTCTACATCACAATTTCGGCCTCTAACCCTAATTTCTCATCAATATTCGCCCAACACCCCATCTTGGGGTCAAAACCTCACAAAATTAAATTAACTAAAATTATTTCACACAATTTTATTATTCTTCTGAAATAATAAAATTTCCACACACATAGGCCATAAAAATAATCATCACGCATATTATCACAAAATAATTCTATAATTACTGAAAACTCACTCATTATTATTTATTTAGAATAAATAATAATTATAATAAAATCAGGGTCTTACACTTGGTGTGAAAAACCGAAAGGAACCTCCGTGACCGCGTTCACCGCCCTGGCGTATCACTTCCTAGCTGCACTTGTGACTCTCCATCCACCAAAACCTCCGGCGATCGTGCTCACTTCCGTAGATATGGAAGTTGAAGGTATGAAAAACGATAGAAAGGGGGGGGGGGGTTTGAATAGCGTTTTCAAACTAAAACTTTTCCCACTTGAGATTTTAACAAATCTTTTCAAACACAGGAGATAAAAGTTCTAAGATAAGAGTTGAGGAAAGCACACAATGATTTTATCCTGGTTCACTTGATAAATCCCTCAAGCTAATCCAGTCCACCCGTTAAGGTGATTTCTTCCTTCTTAGAATGAAGGCAATCCACTAATCAAAGTTTGTTACAACTGCACTTGCAACCTGTAAAGTGACTAACAATACAACGACTTAGCTATCACTAAAATTCACTCTCTTAGTCTTCTCAAGGATCTAACCAACCTTGTTCTCCTTAAGGAAAAACAAACAACAGTTTGAGAGTTTAGGTTTACAAAGAATTTCTTCTCAGAAAGCTAAAGTAAACACAATAAGAACAGTTTGAAGAAAGATTGCTAAGAGAATATTTGAATATTGCTTGAGCTTGAACAAAGTTTCTTAGGCGGCATCTTTCAATCTTCAGCCTCTTTATATACTCCAGGGATTAGGGTTTAGACGTTGCATGGATTGCTACCGTAGGAGGGCAGATCTGGGATTTCCAGGTTCTGCTGTGGCTGAACACGTTAGGTAAGGTCGTCAGGATAGTACAATTGCTTTTGTACTTTGGATAGTGACATGACCTTTATCCTAGTTGACTTTTGATCAGAGCGACACTTCATGTTGTGAAGCTTGTGACAACTTGAGTGCAATCAATATATCCAAGAATCCAATTCAACACAGCAGGACTAAGCATATTGACATTCGTCAACATTTCGTAAGGGAATTGATAGAAGACAAAGTTATTACTCTTGAACATGTTGCTACTGAATCACAGTTAGCAGATATTTTCACAAAAGAATTGGACGCCGTTCAATTCGTCAAGTTAAGAGAGAAGTTAGGGATTTGCATATTAACTGATCACTAGAAGTTAATTGCGCTGTGCAACGGCTATTTTTTCCTCTATTTAATCCTGGTTGCACGCCACCTGAGGATCATCATTCCTCTATTCTTGAAATCCTCAATTTTCAACTTCTTTATTTTTGTCAACTGCTCCTATCCTAATGGTTATTTTCTTGTGAATCCTGAATTCATCATGTCTCAAAGTTCAGGAAGATCAAAGAAGAGTGTTGGTCGCAAGATTATTGTTAGCGATCATGGCGTGAAGATTTGTGTTGAATCTTCAACCCCAACCCCTGCTAGGGCTTCAAGGTCCACTCCAATCCTGGCCTCCGTGCACTCACAAACACCGGTGAGGCGATCCAGAAGGATGATGTCCAAGCATTCAGCCCTAAAGCGCAATTCCAAATCAGTCAATGTGTCTCCTACTGTGACTATCTCCGATGATGATCAGGAGAAGATCATTCCAGATGATCAAGTAGATGCTATTGTAGATCGCGATTTGGAGACTCTGGCAGATGTTGCTATGAGCCAGCGTGATTCCCCTGTTGAGAAATCACAGGAAGATATTGATCATTCTTCTGACTCCTTGAAGGAGGGTGGAACCACTGCTAGTGAAGATGACATCCCTGCGAAGACTCCTGTTCAAGAGAACTTCACACAGGATTCCAGAAAGGGAAAAGAGAAAATGAATTCTGAAGAAAATGAACCAATTGTTATTGTGATGAAGAAGAAGAGTGTCTCTGGTACTAGTGCTAGCAAGAAGGCCTCTGATTAGAATGTGAGATCTCCTGTCAAGAACTCTGTTAAGATCTCTCAAATTTCTCCTATCACCTATCGTAGTACTCAAGTTCAACTGCCTGAGAAGAAGAAGTCTGTGAAAAAGAGTGCCAAAAAGAAGAAGGAGGCACAGGATACTAAGAAGAAACAGGTCAAAGCATCAACTGGCAAGAAGAGAAAACACATCTCTTCATCTGATTTAGAACAAGATGTTATTCCAGATGCTGCTAACATGTCTTCCACAGCAAAGAAGAGAATAAGAGGTAAGAGAGTTCCTCTTAATATTCCTGATGCTCCTATGGACAATGTGTCCTTCCACACTGCAGAATCTGCGCAGAGGAGGAAGTTTGTGTATCAAAGAAGAATTGCTAGGGAGAAGGAACTGAGTGAGGAAGCACTCAAGGTTGATGAGATTGTGAGTCTTCTGACTCAGGCAGGATTGATCAACACTGTCAAGGATCTTGGCAGATGCTATGATCAATTGATCAGGGAGTTCATTGTTAACATCCCTGTTGACTGCAATGATGTTGATAGTCTGGGCTTTCGGAAGGTTTTTGTGAGAGGTAAGTGCATTAATTTCTCTCCTACTGTGGTCAATGAGTTTCTTATGAGAGATGCTGGTGCTGTAAATGAGGGGGAGCCATGTCTGCATATGGTGGCTCATACTCTCACTGGAGGCCTTGTCAAGAAATGGCACAAGCAAGGCTTGTTGCCATCTGCCAAATTGTCTGCCAAGTTTGCTGTCTTGAACAAGATTGGAGCTGCAAATTGGGTAGCTACACATCACACTTCTGGTGTCACTCCTCAACTGGCCAAAATGATCTACCTGATTGGAACCAAGTCCAAGTTTGATTTTGGTACTCATGTGTTTGAGCAGACTATCAAACATGCTGAGTCCTATGCTGTGAAACTGCCTATCATGTTTCCAACCTTGCTGACTGAACTGATTGTGCATCAACATCCTGACATTGTGAGGCCCAATGAACCTCAAGGTTAGAAGCCTGACCCTCTTAAATTTGATCATCGTCTGTTTGCTGGGACACATGTTCCAGACATGGTGCTCGCTACTGCTAAGGATATTGAAAGTGCTAGTGGATCCAAGCTTCCTGGCTCTGCCAAGAAAGATGTGTTGGCTGAACTCATTTCTACTTCCAAGACTCTGGAAGATACCATCCATGCCAGCATTGTGCGAAAGGAGCAGGTGGATCAACTCATCAAGTTGCTCCAAGGTGCTCATGGAGAACAAGCACAAGAGGATACTGTTGCTGACAGTGCGGATGAAGAAGAGGCTGATCTTGAAGAAGAGGTTGAGGCTGAGGTTGAAGAAGGCATAGCTGCTGAGGAAGAAGGAGAGGATGAATCTAATGAAGGCGAAGAAGAAGAAGATATTAGTGGCTCTGAGAGTTCTGGATCAGAGAGTGCATCTTTGTGACTTATTTGTTTTTCTTTTGGATGTATTTGATTCAGTCTCCTGGATATTTGAACTTATGTTCTGGTCTGTACTTCCTCTGATAATGCTACCTATCTAGTTTAACATCTATGGAAGATTTTACTGGTTTCTGCTCTATCAAGTGCACTTTTGCCAAATTCTGCTAATAAGGGGGAGTAACTGCTGGTTAGCTGATGTCTGTTGTGATTGTGCATGGCCTATGTTTCATTTCTGCTTCTGCAATAGGTATTGCTGTGAATGTGTTTGTCTGCATAAGTGAAGTAGATTATGCAGTGTGTTATGAGGAAGTTGTTTTCTGCTACCTTGATATATTCTAGTTGCTCTGATGTGTTAGTTCACGCTTCTCTGAAGAGTTCTTTTGGTAGTTGAAGTTTATTAACTAAAATTTGACAAAGGGGGAGATTGTTGTTCCTGTGATTGTCAAGAATTTTAGCTAAGTGTTGTGTGACATGTTAGAGGACCAAATGCTTCAAACATTGTGACTACATCATTTGGCCCTGGTAATGTGCTGTTTGGTTAAGTTGGTTTTCTGGAAGCTTCTATGTTTGTTTCGTGTGCAACAAGTTAGGGTTGTTGTATGTGAAGCTTCTCCGTGCCGTCAAGAGAATATATCAGGTGTAAATCAAATCAGGTGTTACGATTTGATTGATTGGTTTGTTGTGAAAGATTATGTTTAAGTTCAAAATCTTAATTGATAAGATTTTGCTCTGTTTTAAAATAAGGAATCTTTCTGTTTGCTATGGACTCTTTGCTCGCCCAAGCCCATCGAAGACAAGGCCTGCGCAGCTGCTATATATGAAGATCTAAGCCTAGTTTTCTGAGGTGCGTTGATTGAGTATTGTTAGGGTTTTCATTGTGAGTTCATACTGGTTTTTTTGTAACTCCCTCAGTAAGCTTTTAAGCGTTACCATATAAACTGAGAGTTGTTTGTTTTGTTGTTTGATCATGAGATCTGTCTTTCAATCTCTTGTATAAAAGATCGGTCACTGTGGCAGTGATCATTAGGAGTTAGGGGAAGTTTCCTCGTAGCTTAGAGGGAAGGGCTAAGCTAGATTCACTAGTTGTAATAGTGGTAGACAATGAAGAGGCTCTATACTAATGGGCAGTAACTTAGGTATAGGAGGGACTTTTATGTATGACCTAAGGGCTATTACTAAGATAGTGAATTGACTCCTGGATTGGTATCCTCCAGACGTAGGTGTTTTGACACTGAACTGGGTTAACAAACCTTCGTGTTATTTAGTTTTGTTAATTGTCTTCTGCATAATTGTTATTTTTCTATCTTGCAAGATGTTGTAGACATCTGGTAAAACAATTGTCCTCGTGTTAATAGAATTTCAACATGTAATCATCAAAACATAGAGTTGTACTACATGATCCCAACTTGATCTTACAGAAGCCTTACCGCCCTAAACACTCGCGGGCCTCCTCGCTGCCACCGGCTTCTCGATCTCGCACTGCAAAGCGTGGCATTCCTCTGTAACGTGGCCCGTCGCCCGGTGGTATGCGCGCCATTTGCTCCTTGGCTCGCTAGCCATTCGTGTCGCCCGCATTTCTTGGAAAATTTTCGTCTGGCGCGCACTATTCACGAACATTGGCCATCCCTTCCGAGGGGAAAGTTGCCACTCCCGTTGCGATTTCCGATAGGCATTTCCTTTATGAGGGGAAAGTTGCCACTCCTGTTACGATTTCCGGTAGTCCTTCCCCCCGGTCGTCTCAAGCTCCGCCACAGCCTCCACCTTTCGGAGCTCTCGAATCTGCTGCTCCAGACGGCTATCAACGTCACAAATTAACCGTCTCCAATCCATACGAGCATCCGGCGCCTGAGGTGATGGCAATCCACCTTCAGAGTCCTCCAACGAGGGCACTGAAGACTCCTGCTCCTCACTGCGCGACCTTCTCCATATGCGACGCGGTGGCGGGCCGTGCGTGTACTCCAGCTCTCTGTCGCGTCGTCGACGACGTGTTTCCATCACATTCCAATCACTAACCGGGACTTCAACCGGAAATACGAAAATCAAAGAAAATTTCACAGAAAATAAAACTTCTCTCAACCAAATCACAATCCACGTAGTTCGGGAATCGAAATCTACCGATCCCCACAGACGACGCCATATGTTCTATCCAAGAACATAGAGAAATGGTATAGTACCTAGAGTGAAAGGATTGTAACGTGAGAATCTAGAGAGAATTAGAGCGTAGCCGTTTAGAGAGAGAAAGTAACTGAATTTCAAGCTTATTATTTCTCAAATGAGCTAAGAGTCCCTTACAATTGGTAACCGTCCCCTATTTATAGACTTGGAGCTGGGCTTAGCGCCCTTAACTATCCTTAGTGGGCCAGTTGGGCTTCCTAGGAAAAGGTCCAACTTCCCGGCTCGCGCGTCGCCTTGGACAAGCATCCCTGGGCGAGGGCCCCTGGGGTCCCGCCCAGTCCACCTCCTCCATTAACAAATAAACGGTAGGATTAACGTTGCAGACAACCGTCAAAGTCAGGGACCACCGGTGTAATTAAATTAGGTGGGGGACTAAAATTGTGGAATTGGTAAACATCAGGGACCTAAGTTGCAATTAATCCTAAGATGAGGCCAATGAACTTTCAGAGGATAAATACACTCTTAATAATCTTCAGCTAACCCAAAATAGTGTCGTATAGTACCAATTTAGTCCCGACCTGAGACATAATAAAATAATTGACCAACCGGTGCATTGTGTCACTATTACTGATTGAAATAGTCACTATTCAGCCATTAAAACCTACCATCATCAGCTCATATTTCCCATAAGCATCTCTGAGTACTTTAGAACGTCCTCATGGCTTCATGTGCAGCCTAGGGAACCATGCAAATCCATTTGCATGTAGAACCATTGGTGGTGCAACTAAGATTAAGGGTTAAGCTTGATTTTCAACTTTAAGCACCCTTCAGCCTATAAAATGACCCTAAGCCTATCCTAGGAGTCCTCTGTAACTCATTCTAAGTCCCTGAAGCCAGAGAGGGTGAGAAGAGAGCTCAGAAAGAGAGAAAACCCGAGAGGAAGCTTACCAACTTCTTCTCTTCGATTCTATCATCTCAGTGAGTGTTAGTGAGAAATTCTTGTCCCATTAAGCTTCTGGAGGGAAGAGGAAGCGATCTGGGTTGATTTGGCAAAGCTTTGGACGCCAAAAGCTCAAAAACGACGAAGGTCTCCATCTCTGGCGAGTCCCCGGCGAGTTCCATCACCTGCAACTCGACTTTGCTCGCGATCCTGACCACCCGAGTAGCACCCAATAGCACCATTCTATTCCCCATCACCTGTAGAACAAGACCCAACGTTTAGAACAGCTCAGGCACGACGATTTTCCATCACCGATGAAGCTCCGGTCGTCTTCTCCGGCGAGCTGTTCAGTGAGTTCTTTGCAACTCGCTATTTCTTCACATTGTTTGATCCAAAACTTACCCTTATGCATGTTAGAAAAATATTAGGAAGCTTTAGAGTAGTTTTAAGCCCTGAATCCTTAGGAATCGACAGAAATCATATTTGAATTTTGGAGCTCAACCATGCTATCGGGTTGAGCTCCTGGCAGTGAATTGAAGTGCCAAAATGATTAGGTTATACTTCTGGAGGGTCTAAGGACGTATTAGAGTAGCTAGAACTGAAGATTAAGCCCTGAGGTGAAAAACCCCAATTTCACCTCTCGGCCAGTTTTTAAATTCAACAATTGAGCATGAACCTTTGATCTTTAGCCTCTGAAACTAGTTTAGATGAACTCAGAAGGTAGGAAATTGTAGGAATATAGTATTAGAAGTTAGTTTTCAGCTTAGTTTATAAATTTCTTAATTTCCAAGTAAGCTTTGAACTATATGGAACTTTTAGCTAGATGACATGCTTAAATAAGTGATTATGACTCTGATTATGTGCTAAGGATACTGATTTTAAGATGATTTAGGACCTGAAGTCAGTAGGGTAGATTAAGAAATAAAAAGTTAAGTTAGTGACTTGAAGATTAAGTTGATTTAACAAAGTGACTTAAATAATGAACCAAAGTTATAAAATTAGAATTTGAGTTAGGATTGAGAAACTTGTAATTTTAGGGATATAAATAAAAGTGAAAGGCATAGGCAGGTTAGAGGAAGAATCAGATTGATCAATCAAAGAGCATAAGACAATTAAAAAGAAAATGAAATAATTCATAAGTTAGATTAATGTTTTGGCAAATGAATTTATAAGAACCCTAGCATAATCAATGATACAGAGGAAGTCACTAAGAGTCAAAGGTAAGGGGGTTAGACAAGACCTTGTCCTGGTACATAGGTTATGGAGCTCACTGTTATTGTGATAGATAACATATTGTTATTGCTTATATATTATTGGATGCATGTTTGCATGATATGCTTATGTCATGATGTATTGCTTAAACTGTGATGCTGAATTACTATGATTGAGTTGGTAATATGATTGTATGTGCATGACTAAAATGTTGCACTATTAGAAAGGAATAATAGTACGTCATGGCATATGGCGGTACTTAGGATTAATAGCCATATTGCATGGTATTAGGATTGTCCCTGGTACTTAAGCATCTGAGGTAGAAGGGAGAGGGAAGTTGATCCCCGACTTAACGTGTTATTGATACTTGCTTTTGAAACTAACCCATAATCAGTAAGGTACAACTCTTAGGATAGGTAGATTCAATAAATGAAATATGATAAAATAATAGGTAAGTGAAAAATGAGAAATTAAAAGTACATAACCATTACCGGCGGAATAAGTTTTCCTGCTTGAATTCCGAACTACCCAATCTCACTAGAGATCCGCCTTCATAAATCATGAAGTGCAGTTACAGCACCAAGTAAGGATCCAGATGCTGAGATGTAAATAAGTAACACAAGAAAGGGGGGTTTGAATTGTGAACTTGAAATTTACGTTTTATAACTAGGGTTTTTGAAAAGAATATTAGTTCTTTTAAGAAGACATTAAGTATGACTTTTCGTAAAACATTTATTGCAGCAGAAATGTAAGTTAGTAAAGCAGAACGATTAGCACACAGAGATTTATACCGGTTCACCCTAATCGATTGAGCTACGTTCAGTACTTGGCCACCACCAAGATTTTCACTAGCAAGTATCAAGGACTTCACCAATACAAGTATTCAACAGGACTTCTCCCACAAGTATTATCACAGACTTCTCCAAGTATTCTACAGGACTCCTCCTACAAGTATTGTTCAGGACTTCTCAAACAATCTTAAAAATATTATATCACTCTACAAGATTTCTCTTCGTTCAAGAGTAATGGTAGAGAAATTATGGCATTGGAACTCTAAGTGTTTGGGTTCAGATCTGACTTTGGAGCACTTAAGAGTTCTGAAACTAAGTGAGAAGAGAATAAAGAAATTTGAATCTTTTAAGGTACGAGGTTCTCTCTTTCACTTGCAGAAGTAAAGGCTTGTGTTTGACTCTTAGAAACTTTCTGCTTGAGCTTTCAATGCTTTTGAGAAGATAGAAATGAATTCTTGAGTTCTTGTTCTTTCATAATTAATTCTCTTATGCTTCAATTCTTCAAGAGTTCCTTTTATACTCGCTTGCTAGTGTTGTAGCCGTTGTGAGATTTCATCTTACCGTTGTTCTTAGCCGTTGTGAAATAAGATCAAACCGTTGATTCAAATGGCTTTGGTTGGCAGCTTCATTGAATGCGAGATCAGAGGCAAGTCTATCCTTTAGCCGAAAATATGATGTTTGTCATCTAGTAGGTGGTGATAGACTTGGGCTACTTTTCAGACATGAGACAATTGGGAAATATGATGTTGACGGCTTGTACTTTTTCCTTGTTGGTTAGCGTGCCTTTAGCTGAAGTAAACTAGTCTTCACGTGATCTGCTTTGAATATAAGTCAATTGGTTGCCTTTTGATTTGAATGTAGGACAACTGGTTGCAATCTAACTTTAACTTTGGTGCTCAGTATTTGTCTTTAATAAATCTGACTGATGATGTGGCGTTGGACGGTCAGAGACTTGGATCTTGAGTGAGAGTCAGTTTGCTTCCCAAACTGTTTTGTAACTTCTGGAGCTTTTCTTTTTGTGATGATAGAACGTTGAAGAATATAACATTTTCTTGAGTTTCTCCTGAAATTCAAATGCTATAGTGAGTTTACTGTTCAATGAAACTTCTTCTATTAGAATGTTTATTATCAAAATAAGATTTTAAAAACGTTATGATGCGTTTGAACTTAACAGATACTTGTTTCTAGTTCTATAGTGAGTTTACTGTTCAATGAAACTTCTTCTATTAGAATGTTTATTATCAAAATAAGATTTTAAAAACGTTATGATGCGTTTGAACTTAACAGATACTTGTTTCTAGTTCGCTAGTAACCTAACAGATGAATAAGGGGGCGATGGTTGATGATCGAAAACACACCCTAAGAGAAACAAGGAGTAGGAAAGTGTTGTCACTACCACTAAGGAGAGTGGGAATACATAGACGTCAAAGATGGTCATGTTCAGAGATGAATTGACCCGGGATCTACACGGCAGTACACCTCTCATTTTCGTTTCGAAAGGACCCCAGAGGTCGAGATTGGCATGAAGTTTAAGGCAAAGAGTTGCTTCGTGTATTTCTGTCTGAGAGCTACTGAGTGATCATTGCCCGGTAAAGAGTGGACTGTAAGGAGCGTCCATGTTCCCGAGACGATTTTTTGAAGATAATGAAGCTAAGGCTTCAGGCCCTTAAAATATACTTATCACATGATAAAGGAATAAAATAAAAAAGGTTCGCAAGGGACTTTATGCTTCTAAGAACTCATAGGGAGAAGTCTAGCCGAAGGACGGAGGTATAAGGTGGACCTCACCATATTGCATTATATTCCTTGTGTTTGCTAATATGTATGTATTTAATGATATAATGACTTGAGTACTAACGTTTGTTTCATATGATGTGCATTATGTACAAAGTTGTGTTTGACTCACCCTTGCACTTATTTTTCATAAAAGCGGGTAACAGGTGCTTAGATGAGTTTACCTCCAGTAATCGCAGTCCACGTTGACTTCCCAGCACACTTTGGCTGGCATATGGATCTTAACATTGTCTACTGTTCATACTAGGGCCTCACTGTTTTATGTTGCAGGGAATTGAGTACAGGACACATCGGTTTTCCACTTACTCTTCTGATGGCATTCTCATTCTTCCTACCCACTCATGCCTAGAGGGTTATTCCGCTCACATCAAGAAGCCCTCAATTGCCGACCCCACCAGCAGCCATACCCATGGAGCCAAGAGAGCCTATACCAGCAGTACCTATCAGGGCGGTGAGTCCACCTCCCGATGTTGGACCACAAGGCCGAGAGTCATTAGGACCGCCTCCACCTAGGAGGAGTGCTTCACGCTTTCGGGTGACGGCCCGCAAGCGGGTGAGATCTCCCAGGTTCTCGAGAGACGCTAGGGTGTAACGCGTAACACCCCGATTTCTCGAGTGTCACACAGTAACTAAACAACATAAATTTTCGTAAAGAATTTTCGTCGTTTAATTATTAATCTTCAATTAGTGACAAAGATTCATTTTATCGAAAACCCTCAACTTTAATTGTAAATCAATTAAGTTCGAACGCGGATAAATACAAATAACTGATATAACCAAAATGAAGATTGTAATTGAAGTAAAGTACGGTGGCCACACCCATGTGTGAAAAACCACAATTGAAAATTATCAACTGTATTACAACTGAAAGACTAATTAAACCAAATTAGAAAAGTTCAACAAAAATAGAAAGTAAAATCAAAAACTCGATGCTTCAGCTCTCAGGTTCCCAACATCAACCTACCCTCCAATTCAGTCCTCGTCATCACTGGAGATTTCGACGAGCTCAGCTCCAACAAAGTCCTGGTCCCGACGACGCTTCTTCGAGGACGGTTCAAATCTGGAAGAGGCTCATCGTAAAGACCAAAGATACAGCAAGCATCCTCATCATATAGCTTCATCTCCCAGGAATTGGTCGTCGCCGTTATCTTCACGACCATCTACCCTTCCCCCCCCCCACAAATAACACAAAGACAAGTAGTGCAAGGGTCAGGTCGCAAAATCAACATAATTATAAACCATTTCACAATATACATTAATCATTCGCTTATAGAATTATTTATATAGCAGTTAGTCAGTTTAGCTAACGAATCCTCACTTTACACAACCCATCAAAACACCTTGGCCAATCTCGTACATCCGCAGATGCACAGTTCAAGTGGAGCCGCAATGATCCACAAAAATCTCAAGCAGACCGCAGTCCACCTTATCACGTGGAGCCGCAATGATCCATAAAATCTCAAGGAGACCGCAGTCAACCTTATCACGTGGAGCCGCAATGATCCACAAAAATCTCGCTCGCGTGCAAGTAACCGTTTGTCTCTAACGGCACCATCGTTCTCATGGTCCATAGTCTTCACTAGACCTATGTTCCATTAAATATCTCATTTACTTGCAAGCGATTAATCACGTTTCCCTTTGTTTAAGGCTCTAAAGTCAACCTAGAGTCTTACAACATACGTCAAATAAATATAACGTCAAATTAATCACAGCCACAGTGGGAATTACAGCTAGATGAGCAACCCTTTTCACAATTTCTCGAATAAGCATATTACATCGCATTTGTATAATCATAATCACATTCTCATGCATTATAAAACATTGCAAATTCATCAAGCGAGGCATCATATGACTTGTGCATGAAAGCGAAAGAAAGGAATACTCCGAACCCCTATGAATAGGGTTCGGCCGAACCTCTCCATGGCCCTTGGGGTTTGAAATTTTTTTCTTTTCTTTCCTTTCAATCACATAAGCCTTAGTACAGCCCCACACATCAATTTGATCATCCAAAAATTTCAGAACTCAACGTATCTCAATCATCATGTTGAACAAGTAAATTGCTTGTCAAACTTAGCAAGTAGACATGGGATTTCCACATAACATCAAAGATCTATGGCAAGTATAGAAAATAGAGAATAGTAAAACATGGTATCTCAAGGAAAAAGTCCAGCAAGCATCATGACCACCAAACTCATGCAAAAGCAATCAAGATCTTGGCTTTTCTCATGGCAAATCATGGCAAATACCCTAGGCAAACTACCAAACCTAGACCAGCCCTTACCTTGCACGAATGGTGATGGAAAAACAGAAGTTTGTTGATGAAAAGAAGATTCAAGAGCTGCTATCCAAGGTCCTCTCCTTGCTCTCTTCCAATCGGTCTCTTCCTCCCACTCACGCTCTTCTCTCTCTCGCTCGATCTCTCTCTCGTTCTCCCTTTCTCTTTCACTTTTCTCTCTTCTTTCTTGTTGTGCTTTTTACGTGAATACAGTATGGTAGCACTTCTAATTCTGAATGAGAAAGAAAATAAGGATTTCCCCCTCTATTCCCAAGCTAAAACCGGCGGCCAACACTTGCATATGGGCTAGGTTTGTTTTCTTTTTCTCTTCTCCCTTCACTACTAGGCCCAAGCCCAAAATTTAAATGGTCAACTAATTAATCAAAAATTAACTCCTTTTTAATCCCCAATTAATCAGAGTAAAAGCCAATTAAAACAACAAACCCCTCCCCCAAGCAACTATGTGGCCGACGGCCACAAGGAGTTTTTAGGGTTTCCAAATCCCTAATCTCCTAAGCCCAAACAAAGCAAGCCCACTTAGGTCTTTCTCATACTCTACTTCAGCCCATAACCTCTGATTAGATAATTAACCCACAATTAATCACTATCTAAAAGGTTTAGCACGAAAATACAATTTCTTACTTTTAGTAAAATTCGTCAGAACTGTACAGCTAGACCTTCCGTCACTAAAACATGTATATCTTGGGCTACAGAGGTTGGAATGACATGAAACTAACAAGAGATTTTAGCTAACTCAGCGAGCTAGAACTCTCATGAAGGAAGCTTCTCAAGATAAGGTCGTTAAGACCTCTCAAAATTCACACAAGGTCACGGACAGATTAGCAAATAACTCAAACTTCAATAAAACTTCACTTAAGCAATACATAAGTAAGGTTAGGGTCTTACATACCGAATGAGATTTCAGAGAGCCAGAGTTTCAGGAGTCAGGGAGTCAGTGCCAGAGTTAGTGGCTGCTGAGGAGGAAGGCTAGATGGACGAAGACCTCAAGAGGAGGAAATGAGGGAATGAAGCAGATGGCTCGATGATCTTATGATCACTATTTATGTTGATTTGTATTATGACTTGTTATCTGTACTTGGAGGGCTATGTGTCCTCACTAGACTATTATGTGTGTGGTTGTTGTTTGCAAGGTGGACTTGTCCACCATATGTTTATGTTATGTATGCTTGTTTGCTTTAATAATCTTTCGCATCGTTAGGTTAAGAGGTTGACTACTTGAGAGTTAGGGAACTCAAGGGTGGTACTCTACCCTAGTGGTCCCGATGAATATTGAGAGAAATACTAACAAGATAGAATCGGCAAGTAGAAAAAAAAACAAGTCGCATCGCTCGCTCCTAAGTGATGGGAGTTGGGCGAATTCGTCACTCATGGAAGGGGACGCGTCACTTATTGTAAGGGTTCAATCATTGTGGCAGTGATTGTGAAAGAAAGTGAGAGAGACTCTCATGCTTAGGGGGAGGACTAAGTACAAAACACTGGAAAGTATTAGGTAGCATGGCATTGAACAAGATTTGTTCAACTAAGACCGGGTGTATCAATACTACTAATAATGGATTTGCTTTCTTGGGTGGAAACCCCCCATATGTAGGTGATGTTGCACCGAACTTGGTTACCAACTCTTTGTGTAAAAACTTATTATTCTTTATTGCTTTGTTGTTTTTACTGTGTAAATAGTTGTGGCTTAAGTCTTTTATGTTAAACACATTGTCTGAAACATTGTGTTTGACATTTGTCCTGCTCTGAATGGTCTTCGAATGGATGGCAATTATCTTGTAGTTAAGAGGGCAAATCTTAAGCAAGCCGCTACAAACTCGGTGATCAGAAAAGTTTGGCGGCCTAAGAAAGAGCAGAACAAAGCAATTCCGATTAGACAAGAGGAGACACCCAAGGAAGAAACCAGTACTCGTGAGATTTCACGACAACCAGAGGTTGGGCAATTGAGTTTTGCAACTTCTGATATGGATAATATCTGGTACCAATGCTGTGCTCGAGCCCGCACTCTTGAGGCGAAACCAGTAGATGTAATCTAGGATGAACTTACTCGAATCGGTATGTACAACTTTCACTTAATACCATTAGGTGCAGAGGAGGTTTTATTAGAATTTGAGAGCAAGGAGGAGATGATAGAAACTCTAGCAGAATGTAGCTTTTTCTAGGAACAGAAATTAACAGATTTACACCCCTGTACTTCGCTAACCTTTGGGGTCGCTCATCTGGTGTGGATTCGCCTGTGGCTTCCGTTAGGTTTATGGTCGGAACCCTTCTTTACAACTATTGGAAATAGACTTGGTACATTTGTGGAATTGGATGTCGCAAACAAACACCGCCATCGAGCTGATTTTGCTCGCATTCTTGTTCGAATGCACCATCCGCTCATTCACTGGTTTTCAATGTCAATAGATATGGAGGGAACAACAAGTGTGATTCTAGTAGAGAAAGACGATTATGCTTATGATTATTTGAAAGATGGAAACCATGTCGTCAACTCCGGTAAAGCTTTACAATTCAGAGGATGATACTGATTTCGGGGATTATTCGGAAATTGATAACGACATTGTTCAGGAAGCACATGATCCAGTTCGTTTGGATAAAGAATTTGATGTTGTAGATGATGTTGAATCAGGAGAAAAGGATGAGGTTTTCAGGAATGATACAGTGCAAGGACTCCAAAGCATGGCGGTTGTGGAAGGTTTTTATCCAAAAACGAATTCAGTGTTGAAATCCGTTGACCGTGAAGCACACCTACAGGTCACGCACACAGCGGCTACGGGTGCAGCCTTTGTCCACTCGACCTTGCACCAGAAGGGGGTGCAACAAAAAAATTCAAATTTTATGGCATTCAATGGAGCTTTCAACGCGGGGGAGGAAGTTTTGGAGAGTTTCAGGTTCTGAAGGAAACTGGCTATACCGTGGAGGAAATTGAGGAATGGAGGAGAAATACAAGAGCAGAATCAAATATGCTATTTAAAAAACAAATCTTCCCTTTTGTTTTTAAATCTCCTGATTTTATTTCAAATAATAACCATTCTGTTACAGGCTTCTCATTCAATTCACAGGATATTTCTCAAAAATATAGCCGGGGCCCGTTTCAAGTTCAAGAATTGCAAAGGCCCTGTTTGCCTCAAGGAATTCACAACAAAACTGATTTATTGAAGGCTGCAACTTATTTACCAGCAACGTTTGCTTCTGCGTCTAACGTGATAGAAACTGCAAGTCAAGAACACTACATTCGAACCTCGCCTCATCAAATTATCCGGCAGAATTCCACTGGCAACGCTCCTCTCCCTCAAAGATGTGACGCACAACCCCAACGTTCCTCTCCTATCCAGGAATTTCAGTCTCCGTCCAAAGAAGTAGACCTATCGCTGGCTGTCCTGACAACACCAACACCTCACAATTCCCCAAACTCAAATTCCTCTAAGAAAAGTTCGCAGAGGGGACGACCTAAGGGCAGCAAAAACAAACCTATAGCGCTGCCGGTTGATTTTTTAGAACCCGTCACATTTGAGGATGGCATCGCAACACGCTCGCAGCGAGCTTGGTTGATCGGAAAGGAGCTAGGATTAAAACCACGCGGTTCTGAAGCACTAATGCAGAGAGGTTTTGAAGCCCAAATCAGCGAAAATCATCCACATCTAAATTGAGATCCCGGGACCTTGGCTCACATGGAATGTACGTGGGCTAGGTGGAACTACAAAGAGGGAGATTGTGAAGAAAGCAATTCAACAGCTGAAGCCAGAGTTACTTTTTATTCAAGAAACAAAATTAAATGAGCAGCGACAACAATCAATACAGAAGTGGGCGCAAGGTATGCAGTTCCGTCATGTGGAGGTTTATGCAGATGGATCCGCAAGAGGGCTTCTGTGCATGTGGAAGGATAACATCATTCAAGTTCTGACAGTGGTGACTGATACTAATTTTATTCTGCTGACACTGAAAATTCCAAATTATAAACAGCCAGTAATGGTGGGGAATGTTTATGGTCCACACACTGTGGCAGAGCGCAGAGTATTTTTTGAGGCATTGTACTATCATATCTTGGGACATGTGGGCATGGTTCTCTTGGGAGGTGATTTTAATGCTGTTTTATTGAGTGCAGAACGATCTTCAGGAGGTGTTCTGGATACAGGTGATATTATTTTTCAGCAGTTTGTGCAGGATAGTAACTTGTCAGACTTACCACTTATGAATGGGGATTATACCTGGTTCTCAAGTCGAAACGACGGCTTATGGAGTCGACTCGATAAATGGTTGGTGTCTGATGAGGTGATTTTATCATTTTCTAATATTTCTCAATCAGTTTTAGAGTGGAATGTGTCTGGCCACAGGACCAAAACCTTTTTATTATTTCAACCATTGGGTGGAGGAGAATGGTTTTAATGAGTTGGTGGAGACTTGGTGGCGTTCTGCAGTATATCAAGGTTGGTCGGGTTATGTTCTGCAACAAAAATTGAAGGGGTTGAGGGGGAAAATTAGAGAGTGACGTAAGGGGAAGGGATCATGGGGGACAGAAAAAATTATGCACTTGGAGGGTAGATTACAGGTTGTGATGGGAGATATGAAAGAGCAGGGGGGATCGCATAGCCTTTCAAAGGAGCGAAGGGACATTCTGGAGGATTTATGGAGAGCATACCGTGCGGAGGAACGAATATGGAGACAAAACTCGAGGGTGCGTTGGCTGAAGGAGGGTGATCCGAATACAAAATATTTCCACCGGATATGCAAGGCGAGAACGATAAAAAAGAACATTACTCAGCTCAGATATCAGGAAAGAGAGTTGACAGCCCCAACAGAGATAAAAGTAGCTTTGCGGAATCACTTCCAGAACTTTTTCCGGCAGACATCTGTAACTAGGCCTCGGTTTCAAAATGTAAATCTGCGGAAGGTGTCAGAATCTGAAAATCATTTGTTAGAAGCAGCTTTTACGCAGGAGGAGATTTGGGAAGCTGTTAAAAATTTTGATGGTAATAGAGTGCCAGGCCCAGATGGTTTTAGCATGGATTTTTTAAAAAAAATTTGGAACTTAGTGAAGGATGATTTGCTTTAGTTTTTTGATGATTTTCATCATTCTGGTCAACTAGTGAAGGGCTTAAACTCAACATTCATAGCTCTTATTCCCAAAGGAGGTCACCAGGAAGAGATATCGGATTACAGGCCCATCAGTTTGATTGGCAGCGTATACAAATTATTGTCTAAGGTATTGTCAGTTCGTCTCAGTATGGTGCTCCCGCGTCTGTTAACTCAGAATCAGTTTGCTTTTACAGCTGGGCGACAGATTGTTGATTGCTCCTTGATTGCAAATGAGATTGTCCATTCCACGTCAGCAAGGCCACAGGGAGGTTTGCTTTTCAAAATGGATTTTGCAAAAGCTTATGATAGCGTTGAATGGGGTTTTCTTTTGGAGCTTTTGCAGGAAATGGGCTTTGGAGAAAAAATGGGTCAGGTGGATGCAGTGTTGTATTTCATCAGCGTCTTTGGCGGTTTTGGTTAATGGGTTACCGTCCCATTTGTTTTCTATTGAAAAGGGACTGCGACAGGGTGATCCATTATCTCCTCTTCTCTTTAATATAGTGGCGAATGGGATGTCGTGTATGTTGAATCAGCTGCTAGCCCAAGATAATCCCTGTGGTGTGGAAGTGGCTCCGGGCCTTTATTTAAATCATCTACAGTTTGCTGATGATTCTTTGCTTTTTACAGATTCTGTTCAAAACCAGTATGAGACTTTGGCTTTGGTGGTTGAAACCTCTCTGTTCGCGTCAGGCTTAAAAATTAATTTCAACAAATCTGAGGTATTTGGGGTAAATGCGCCCATGTCAATGGTTCAGGCAGCAGCAAGTTGGTGGAACTTCAAGGTTGGCTCTTTACCGTTCATCTATCTTGGTTCACCGCTTGGTGGCAATCCTAGGCGTCTATTGTTTTGGAACCTTGTTTTGGAGCGGTTGACAGAAGAATTAGGCACATGGAGCTCACATTTCATGTCCTTAAGTGGAAGGTTAGTTCTTATTAAATCTGTTTTGAATGCTATTCCATTACACTACATGGCACTTTACAGAGCTCCGAAGGGGATTATTACGCGTATGGAGAAGATTATGAGGCGTTTCTTGTGGGGGGGGGGCACAGGGAGATCAAAAATCATGTGGGTGGCGTGGGAGGAGGTTTGCAAAGGGTCTAGATATGGTGATTTGGGGGTGCGTTATCTTGAATGGAAAAATAAAGCTATGTTGCAAAAATGGATTTGGCGTTTTGGGCGGGAGAGAAATGCATTATGGAGGGAGGTGATTTGTGGGAAATATGGGTTGCAGCGGGAGTTGATATCTCTTTGTAAGACCCAAGTTTTAAGCTTATGCTAAGTGAATAAACTTCCTATTCACGATTAGGGTTGATGTATCGTGAAAGGAAAACCTGAACAAGAGTTTACTAAATGGAATAAATTATGAAGGAGGGAGTTCAGGAAAAGTCAAAGGATTGTATCGAAGTCGATTTAAGTTATAGCACGAATAATATTCGCTTTAAAACCTAGGACAAGAACCTTAGAAAATCAAACTATGTTCCACCCTTGGAACACTGTAGGAATTTAGTCCAAAAATCTTCAGAGAAATGTTAGACCTTCTCTTTTTCCATATATAACAATCGTTTCGAGGCGAAACTCTAGGATCTACGAACGTCCGATTCCAATCATCGGAAGTTTGCCGAAACCGAATCACTGATAGTTCAGAAACCCTAAAATCAACGGACGATGAAGACTTTTTCTATTCGGAGCATCAAATAAAGATTTCATCCGCGATCGCCCACTCTAATCGACGTTCCAGATCTTTCTTCAGAAGGAAGTTTCTGCATCCGAGGTCAAAATCATAAAGTGCATAAAGTGCATTTTAAGCCGGTACACATTAAAAACAAGCCTCGAAAACCAAAAATCATACTGATATTTCTTTGGAGAATTAGAAGATTCAACGGGAAGAATATCGTGTCTAATATACGTTTGAATCAGTAGGAAAAATCGGAATCGCGAAATTCTCATTTTTCCGCATTTTCCATTTCCTATATATAGTATATGAAAGAAAAAAGAAAAAAACAACAAAAAAATCACAACACACACACACACGGCCGTAGCTTCAAGAGGAGGAAAAGGAAGAAAAGTGATTTTTCCAATTCTTGACCGATCGTCGTTCCGTTCGTTGCTACGCGTAGGCCTCGAGGTACTGATGCTTTTCCTTACCTCTGATCGCTTTTTCCATAGCTTTTTTGTAGAGTTTTCTGAGCGGATAGTTTATGGGTTTTTGCAAAACTATCCTGAATCTTTCATTTCTGATTCTAAACCTCTTCTATATGTGCCCAAGATCACTTCTGCCGGATTAGATTTTCCGTTATGTCGCCGGAATTCCGCCGGAATCAATTTTAGCCTTAAATACCCATTTTTGGAGTTTTTGAGGTAAAGCTTCAACCTTTAGGCTAAAAACTATCGCCTTAGCTTAGTGTTAGTAGGATTAGTTGTCATAAACGTCGTTGGTGACGTCCCTGCAAAATTTTATTTTTGGGATTTCAGTTTTGAAAATCCTAAGTTAAAAATCATGACCAAAATACCCCTGCGACAGTTTTTGATCCGATAATTTTTCCGAGTTCAGAATACCCTTAGTTACGGCTTATGAAAGCATAGGAACCAAGTTTGATCGAAGAAAAATCGAGTCTCCTAATTGTGAAAAGTGGCCGAACCTATTTAAGGGGGAGGAGGAAAATTTCCTTTTCCGAAAACTTGTCTTTCGCGCTAGATTATCGTACCTTAGAGTATAGATTACTTCGTGTAACCTTAGTAAGTATCGATAGCTTAGTTCTCGATAGATTCTGATAGTATTTCTGTGACTTTGCTTTAAAGGAACTTTTGAGGAATTTCCTGAGGAGCAACGCTTTGCTTGTGAGGAAGAGTTAGAAGATAATCCTGGAGAATCTGCAGGTGAGGGCTTCTCACTGAATCTCTAGTTAATGCTTAGGGTCGATGTTTCGACATTGTTTACTGTTTATGCACTGGAATTGTGTGTGATTGGAAAACGTTTTCTGAGGCTTCGGCTGACAATGTAGATGATGCATCTACTGTATGTTTTTGATGAGTGAATGACATGCTAAGTGCTAATTGGGTAATTTAGGATGTGTGGTGCATGCCTTATATGCTAGGTGCTATGTGGTTATTGCTTAAGATATTGACATATGACATGTTGATTGATTATGATGAGTTAATTCTGCTTTTGCACTATAATCTGAGTTTCTGAACGGTGAGAAAAGCGGGCAGGTCATGCCGATTTTATTTTGAGAGTTTTGAGAAAGCTTGAAAGGACGAATGAGATTCGGGCCTTGTTGTGGTGTTGTATGGATCGAGACATTCTCTGGAGTCATTTGGGGATTAGGGGATCCCGAGAACTTATAGGATTCGCGATAAGACTAAAAGGATAATTATTTTGTAAAGAAAACTCATAAGACATTAAACAACCTCTAAATCTTTAAGTAATGGTAATAATCTCGGAAGGAAGCTTTGGATGCAAATCATAGTTTTGGAAAACGAGAAGTGTCGTCGGATCCCAGCATTGAGAAAGTTGAGGGGCTTCGGGTATGTAGATGTTGTGGTGCTGTTGGAGCAGCGTTTGTTGTTGTGCTGTTGGAGCAGCTATTGTGGTTGTGCTGTTGGAGCAGCTATGTTGTTGGGTGTATCTTCGACTTTGCGGCGTGAATCCGTATGTCCAAACCCGACGGGTTGGGCCGATTCGGCAATAATTGTTGACACGCGCGAATCCGTATATTCAATCCGATGGATTGGATCGATTCGGCGGTAGTCACTCAGGCACGCGTGAGTCCGTATGTTCAATCAGAGGGATTGGATCGATTCAGCGATTGCCATTTTACCTCGCGTGAATCCGTATGTTCAATCCGAGGGATTGGATCGATTCAGCGACAACTTTTCGACACGCGCGAATCCGTATATTCAATCCGATGGATTGGATCGATTCGGCGGTAGTCACTCAGGCACGCGTGAGTCCGTATGTTCAATCAGAGGGATTGGATCGATTCAGCGATTGCCATTTTACCTCGCGTGATTCCGTATGTTCAATCCGAGGGATTGGATCGATTCAGCGATAACCTTTTGACTCGCGCGGATCCGTATGTTCAATCCGATGGATTGGATCGATTCGGCGATAGTCATTGGACACGCGCAATGTCCGTATGTTCGACTCTTTTGAGTGAACCGACTTGGCGTTGTCATTTGTTGCGTGTGCGAGTCCGTATGTTCAACCCAAGGGGTTGGATCGACTCGACATGCCTAATTGTGGGAGTTGCGTGTGCGAGTCCGTATGTTCAACCCAAGGGGTTGGATCGACTTGACATGCCTAATTGTTGGGCTATCCTGGGGATAAGTCCGGGAAACCGGTAGTTTCCGAGTATGTGATACTCTTTGCTTGTTGAGCAGTTGTGACCATCGGATTGAGATGAGTCGGATGATCCGGAGATCATCATGAGTTACTATGTTAATGTGAAGAAGTGTCTTTTGTCGCAGAATCGACTTTACCTTAGGGTAAGCTTTTAGAGACTTTAATTTACCTAGAACACGTGGCGACGTGTCGAGTGAGAGTCGGAGACGTTGTTTGACTAATCATCCTGCATTCATGCATACTGATTTAGTTGTCGAGTGTGATTGTTATTTGTTAATCCTATTTGGAACATGTTAATTGTTATTATTGCTGTTAAGTTCATTATGGAAAATGCAACCCTAGGATGTTATCCCTAGCTATAAGCCTAAGTGGTTATTCTCTTATCTATATCTATTGGTGCTATTATTTATGTAATTCTTTGGAGTTGACCCTCGCGTCTTCTGTGTGTGCTTTGGCGGACAAACGCCCTTTGTCAGATGTCTTTGGCGGACTGGTTCACGACGGTTCACCCTTCGGGGGAAACTAGAGTTGGGATGCTGGAACAGGAGCGCATCGCGATAGCGAGCGGAGGACGGAGGATGTACCTAGACTTAGTCGTTCTGGATTCAGATTCGGACGACGATCATGCTAGCATGTAGGATTGAGTGTTAGTGTGAGCTCCTCGAGATAGGATTAGTGTAGGAGTAGAGTCTTAGCTCTGAACATCATTTGTTTCATTCGGGACAGGGTAGTTTCCCACCTATAGCTTTTTGTGTGGTTTCGTTACGGGAATCACAGAGAGTTGGTTGGACTTAGGAAGTCTTGTTTCAGGCCGATGGGCCAGCTTATTCTCATTTTGAGGGATAGTGTTGCGGACACTTAACCTTTTCTTTTGGTTTGTACTTTTGCCTTCGGGCGCTACACTTTTCTTTCCGTCACTGGAGGTTACTCGTGACGAGGTTGTTACTTACAGCGGGGACTGTATTATATATTGTACATCAGTTCTGTTGTTTTTCGCTTTTGGGTTTTATCTATTTCAGTCTTGTCTTAGTTATTATCAAAAAAAAAAATATATTCACGTTTTTCCGCATTAAGTTTACTTTCGGTTACTAAAGTGACGCCACCGAAATCGGGGTGTTACATTGTGGTATCAGAGCACGGTCGAGTCTTTCGGGAGTTGTTGGGGAATAGGTCTTCTGTGCTAGGTTGTGTGACTCTGCAAAGAGTGAAAATTGATTGTCTGTAAGCGATTTTTCGCTTTAAATTGATTGAAGTTATTGCTTAATCATATTGTATAGTTATGGAAATGCTATCTTATGATGAGTACTAACTGTTTGTCTAACTTAACAGAACGATGGTAACTTTCTAACCATTCTTTCTCATTTCAGTATAATATATTCCATTACTCTCGTAGCGTGTGCAAACACACCTAACTTACTTATACTGTCTAAGCTTGACCTTATAGTTATTACGCCTATTAATACCTTATTTGACCGTAACTCGTATTTTAGCTATAGAAGTTATACGAGGTTTAGAATGACACGCTAAGCTTAGAAAGTAGTCTTCTACCGATGCGTTTAAAAGGAAGCTAGAAGCTGAAGAATGAATCTCATAGAGATTTTTTATGGATAGTATACGTATGATGTCGAGGGCGTGTAGTTCCGTAGCGGAATCGTTGAGGATGTGAGGTCAGGATATTTGTGACTATTGGATGATAGGAACTCATTGACTGTTCCAGTGGGTTTTTCTAAATTTCACCTTCGATGTATTAGGCTTGATCAACTTAATATTGAGGGGGTGATATTCGGAATCAGAGCTGGCTATGGACTTTGATAGAAGGATTGGTAAGATTAACTTGATTGGATCGAGGATTAGTCGAGCTGGGAGGAAAAAGTTCGCATTAAGTATAAGTTCTCTTGCGAAGGAGATATAGTTTGAAGAAATGGATATTCATTTAGGAAGCATTGAAGAATTAACGGACATTAGAGGTCCAAACTTGGTGAAGGTTCAGGTTTTAAGTCTATGAATTGTTGTCTTAAGTTTCTAGGACTCGAAGTTGGTTAGAATTTGATAGAGAGATTAAGAAGTTGATTGACGAGATGGTGATCAAGTTACAAAAAAGGGAAGTGTTAGTATTAAGATGAACACTTGAGGTTGTCATATTTGGACAAGTTGCTTAAAGTCTAAGAGTGAATGAAACTTGTTATGGATTTCGGTGATACAAGCTAGAGATTAGCGAGTGAATTTTTCTAAGTGGAATGAGAATCTTAGGGTAAAGATTGACTTCAGAAGCTGGAGATCATATTCGAGTAAGAGGTTTAGTGGTGTTATCATTGATGATTGTAGTTAAACCTCGGCAAGTTGAAAGATGATATGTCTGTTGAGACGCCGTTGGTCAACATTGGGACTAGAAGAGTGAAACAATCGAAGGGAAAGCAGAGTGCTTTAGTAAGAGTTATTTGGAACAAAGACACAGACGATGCGATATGGGAGTTAGAGGAAAAGATCAAGAACAATAGTCAGAACTTTTGCTGAACCCTAAGTTTCGAGGACGAAACTTTCTTTTTGGAGGGTAGTAATGTAAGACCCAAGTTTTAAGCTTATGCTAAGTGAATAAACTTCCTATTCACGATTAGGGTTGATGTATCGTGAAAGGAAAACCTGAACAAGAGTTTACTAAATGGAATAAATTATGAAGGAGGGAGTTCAGGAAAAGTCAAAGGATTGTATCGAAGTCGATTTAAGTTATAGCACGAATAATATTCGCTTTAAAACCTAGGACAAGAACCTTAGAAAATCAAACTATGTTCCACCCTTGGAACACTGTAGGAATTTAGTCCAAAAATCTTCAGAGAAATGTTAGAACTTCTCTTTTTCCATATATAACAATTGTTTCGAGGCGAAACTCTAGGATCTACGAACGTCCGATTCCAATCATCGGAAGTTTGCCGAAACCGAATCACTGATAGTTCAGAAACCCTAAAATCAACGGACGATGAAGACTTTTTCTATTCGGAGCATCAAATAAAGATTTCATCCGCGTGTGCCCACTCTAATCGACGTTCCAGATCTTTCTTCAGAAGGAAGTTTCTGCATCCGAGGTCAAAATCATAAAGTGCATAAAGTGCATTTTAAGCCGGTACACATTAAAAACAAGCCTCGAAAACCAAAAATCATACTGATATTTCTTTGGAGAATTAGAAGATTCAACGGGAAGAATATCGTGTCTAATATACGTTTGAATCAGTAGGAAAAATCGGAATCGCGAAATTCTCATTTTTCCGCATTTTCCATTTCCTATATATAGTATATGAAAGAAAAAAGAAAAAAACAACAAAAAAATCACAACACACACACACACGGCCGTAGCTTCAAGAGGAGGAAAAGGAAGAAAAGTGATTTTTCCAATTCTTGACCGATCGTCGTTCCGTTCGTTGCTACGCGTAGGCCTCGAGGTACTGATGCTTTTCCTTACCTCTGATCGCTTTTTCCATAGCTTTTTTGTAGAGTTTTCTGAGCGGATAGTTTATGGGTTTTTGCAAAACTATCCTGAATCTTTCATTTCTGATTCTAAACCTCTTCTATATGTGCCCAAGATCACTTCTGCGGATTAGATTTTCCGTTATGTCGCCGGAATTCCGCCGGAATCAATTTTAGCCTTAAATACCCATTTTTGGAGTTTTTGAGGTAAAGCTTCAACCTTTAGGCTAAAATTATCGCCTTAGCTTAGTGTTAGTAGGATTAGTTGTCATAAACGTCGTTGGTGACGTACCTGCAAAATTTTATTTTTGGGATTTCAGTTTTGAAAATCCTAAGTTAAAAATCATGACCAAAATACCCCTGCGACAGTTTTTGATCCGATAATTTTTCCGAGTTCAGAATACCCTTAGTTACGGCTTATGAAAGCATAGGAACCAAGTTTGATCGAAGAAAAATCGAGTCTCCTAATTGTGAAAAGTGGCCGAACCTATTTAAGGGGGAGGAGGAAAATTTCCTTTTCCGAAAACTTGTCTTTCGCGCTAGATTATCGTACCTTAGAGTATAGATTACTTCGTGTAACCTTAGTAAGTATCGATAGCTTAGTTCTCGATAGATTCTGATAGTATTTCTGTGACTTTGCTTTAAAGGAACTTTTGAGGAATTTCCTGAGGAGCAACGCTTTGCTTGTGAGGAAGAGTTAGAAGATAATCCTGGAGAATCTGCAGGTGAGGGCTTCTCACTGAATCTCTAGTTAATGAAGGTATGAAAAACGGTAGAAAGGGGGGGTTTGAATAACGTTTTCAGTACAAAACTACCACCTTAAAGATTTTAACAAATCTTTTCGAGAACTAAGTGCAAAAGATAGAGATAGAAAAGCACACAAGGATTTTATCCTGGTTCACTTGATAAATCACTCAAGCTACTCCAGTCCACCCGTTAAGGTGATTTCTTCCTTCTTAGAATGAAGGCAATCCACTAATCAGGTAAGAGTTACAACTGCACTTGAAACCTACAAGTGACTAACAATTACACTGACTTAGCTCACACTAAGATTCACTCTCTTAGTCTTCTCTAGGATCCGATCAACCTTGATCTCCTAAAGGAAAATCAAACAACTGTTTGAGGTTGGTGTTTACAAGGGTTTGCTTCTGAATAAGCTGAGTGTAAACTAAAATAAATTACAAGATGAAAGAAAGCTTAGAATATATCTTGCGCGTGTGTATTGCTTCTTGTATATTTTTTTCTTACTTCTCTAGCCGCTTCTTTCAATCTTCAGCCTCTATATATACTCCAAGGATTAGGGTTGAGCGTTGCATGGGAAATGCTACCGTTGGAGGGCAGTTCTGGAAAATCCAGCTTCTGCTGTGGCTGAGAACGTTAGGTAGGTCGTCAGGAAGGTACACTTGCTTTTGTACTTGGATAGCGACTTGACCTTTTAACCTAGGAGACTTCTGATCAGAGGAATGCTTCGTATTGGAACTTGTGAAGCCGGTTGATCAGAGTCAGAGGGATAGCACAGATCCTCTGACCATTGTATCTTCTGATTCTGAACTCAGAGGGAAGAACATGGCCTTCAGAGTTTCTTGCTTCTGGACTTCAGAGTTTCCACTATTCAGCTTCTGGATCTTCAGAGTCTTCTACACCATCGGAACATCTGAACCTTCAGTGTTTCTTGGTTGTCAGAACTTCTGGATCATCAGAGCTTCTAGCGACTGAGTCCTCATCAGAGTTTGTATAGCTTCAGATCTTCTGAAGCTTTTCCACTGTTCATACTGAACATGGTGAATGCGAAAGCGTTGCTTGGGTTACCCTTTATACACAGTGCTTCTGATTTGTGTGAAATTGAGTCAGGGTCAGAGCCTGTAAATAGCACACTCAGAAAAACACGTTAGAGTACCACAATTGTTCATATCAAAAGGTTAACTTGTGATCATCAAAACATAGAGTTGTACTACTAGATCAAAACTTGATCTTACAATCTCCCCCTTTTTGATGATGACAAAACTAAGATTTTTTGATGAACAATTCTTAAACATTAAACTGAATTCACTCAGAGTTTAGAGATATAGAATAAGACTTATCCTGATGTGAATAGTTTATCTTGCTCATTCTGAATTCAAGTCACTGCTTGATTCTGAGCTTAGCTCCCCCTGAATCTAATGCTTGATGAAAACGTTAGTAAAGTCTAGATTCTGAGCTAAATCATATAAGAGTTCAGAGTGAAAAGCTTATGACATAGATGAAAAACGAATAATCAGAGCGCATAAGTGATCAGAGTCATGGACAAGGTATCAGAGTCTTGGGTATCAGAGTCAACTTAGAATCACTTCAGAAGAAGTGAAATGTATTCCTTGTATTTGCCCAGTGACACATCTATGGTCATGAAGGTGGAACTCTTAAAATCTCCAAAAGAAAAATAAGTCACACTAACACATCTTACACATCAAAAACTGGGTTTACTCCCCCTTTTTGTCATAAGCAAAAAGCTTGGGGTGTGAAAAACTTAGCTTGAAGTACAAGGTACTTCCCCTTAGAGAAGGTCTAAGTTTAAAGAAAATGAAGACGATGTAAGAATCAGAGTGAGGCGATAATAAATAGAAGAGTTAATGCAAGGGATGAACGTTTACCACCGGTCAAGTGAGTAAATAGAAGGGTCAGTTACCAAGAACTTAACCTCGAGAAACTGTAAGAGCATTAACTTTCAGAGAGAAAGTGAAGCCTATAAAAACGTTGGAGAGAAAGGTAAGCTTCACATCTCGAATAAGATTCAGAAAAAAAATGGCATCATACAGAATGGCATTAGAAGAGCTCAGAAGGAAGGCGTTTGAGGAAGATATGTTCCTCAATATTAGGCATCCCGATGGTACAAAGACCATACAAGAGCTGACGAAGACACTGCTTGAAGAAGATCTTGGGCCAGAGATGGAGAAAGATCTGAAGGAGTTCCTCTGCTTCGTGGAAGAGATTCAGGAGCTTTGCCAGCGGGAGCTGAATCTGCTGGAAGAGAAAGAAACTGTGGAAAAGAGACTTAAGACGACAGAAGATAGTCTAGAAAAAGATGATCTGAGCATCAAACTCGGCAACATAGAGTATGCATGGGATCGTCTGGAGAAGGAAAGAGTGGAGCAGCGCCAAGAATGCAGGAGAATGAGGAAGGATCCTCCATTCTAGATATAGGGAATAATGTATGATGGAAAGAATTATGATGTAAACATAGAACAATTATGAATAAAACAGGTTTTGCAAACATATGTGACACAAATATATATAGATATATGCATATAGAATCACAAATGAACAAATTAAAGTAAGTAAATAAGCAGAGTTTAAATAAAACAACGTTAAAGAAAAAGGAAAAGGAAGAAAAAGAAGAGATCCTAAAAGACTAAGATTTGTCAGTACGGCGCAGAAGTTCCATCATCATGTGCTTCATCTCAATCAGCATGGATTCATGAGTGTCAAGGCGTTGTTCCATGATGTCGAGTCTGGATGAGCTTGTCGGAGTAGAGCTGGAAGGAACGTTCTGAGCAGCTTGAGGTTCTGGAATAGAAGCAGAAGCAGCAGGAGTAAACAGAACTGGTGCAAGTCGCTCTGCCTCAGCCTCAGCTTCAAGACGTTCTGCCTCAAGTCTGGCTTGTTCAGCCTGAGCTGCTGCTTGACGGGCAGCTTCTTCTTCTTGTTCTTTCTGTCTCTTGGCTTCTTCAATGGCTTCAAGAAGCTTGGTTCTCTGTTCGAGTTCATGAAGAGCCACCCTCCTAGCAAACCTTTGCTTTGCAGCCTCAATGCTCTGACTTCCCTCGGCATGCAGGAGCTGCAGCATAACGGGAAACTGAGCCACCAGCCAAGTGCTCAAATTGTTCCACTCATCAGCCACATTTTCAGCATTCTCACTGAGGTCAGTCTGACCGTGCACATTGCGGAGCCTCAAGGAGGCTTCATGATTGAAAATATTGATGCACTCAGAGAGAGATGTGGGTTGAAGGTGAGTATAGGGAATGATGGAGAGGTTGGGTGCAGGAGAGGCTGGGTGATTGCTGCTATGAGCTTCAGAGGCACCTTGTGGAGAACCAATGTTAATTATGGGAGCATTGGGTTCAGAGGTTCCACGGTGAGGGTCTGAAGTTTCAACCAGAGGGTGAGGTGATCTAACCGAGGATTGGTTAGATACTGATTGTTCAGGTTCAGGGTCTGGTTGAATTGGCTCTTGTTGGTCAGGGACAGGGTGAGCCTGTTGGACTAAGGGGTCTGCCTCTTGGATAGGATTGGCCAAGATAGGTTCATCTGGGTCAACTAGACGTTCAGGTCTAGGGCCAGGATATTGCCTAGGGCTTGGACAGGTAAGGTAATATTCTTCCAAGGCAGATACCTTCTCTTTCCTAACCTCCATGAATTTTCTAAGTGATTCAGAGGTATTGGAGGGAGGAGAGTCAAAGACATTGATGGGGAAGGATACAGGTGTGAAGGCTGATGAAGAGTCTGTATCCGTGGTTCTGACAGCAGGACGTGCTGATGCTCTGGGAGCAGAGTGATCAGACGTTCTGGGTTGTGGTTCTGTTGGTTTGGGTTCTGGTTGGTAGGGGATGATGGGTTCAGAAGGTAATGGGTCGTATGGAATGGTAAGGAGAGAGGTTGGATCTTCTGACCTAGAGGGTTGGTTCTGAAGCAAATTCCAGAGTGGTGCTTCAGTAGGAGAAGGTTGAAAGAATGAAGATCTTGGGGAATGTGGTGGAGAGGTGGTTTGTTCGGCTGGCTGGGATTCAAGAATAGGAGTGAGGGGATTTGAAGAGTGTTGGAGTAAGGCAGAAATTGGGAGTGCATCAAATAAATTCAAATCATCATCAGAGGTAAGTGCAGGCTTACTTGTATGTGCTGATGATCGAGTCACTCTGGCAGGAGGTTCAGTCCTTCTGACCTCTGCAGCAGCTGGTTCCACCCGAGTAGGCTTCACCACAATTCTGACTTTCTTCTGCTTCTTCTTTGGAGGACCATCCTCACTATCATCACCATCATCATCATCAGGCTTGCTCTTCGCCTTCTTGACCAGAGGGACATCAGATTCCTCTGAGGATTCGTCCAGAACCATCTTCCTCTTGGTTTTCTTCTTGGGAGGAGAAGGAAACTCTGGAGCTGGTGGAAGTCTGCTGACGAAATCATCAAGGTCAATCTCGAATCCTTGAGCCCTGAGGTCTTCAACATAGCATCTGATGGCTTCAGGATGGTCTGCTTGAGTCCACAGAGGGTAGTCATTCAGAGGCATTCTTCTTCCTCTGATCTCAGAAGATGTGTCCTCATGAGCAGGAGCAATCTTCTTCTGGACCAAACCCATCTTCTTCAGAGAGTTGGCAGTGAAGACATCGCTAACAATTGTGCTCAAGTCCTCTGTGCAACCAGCATTGATCAAATCTTGCACCAGGTTGCTTTCAATGAGAAAGTCTGAGATCAGCCTCCCAAAAGGGATATATTTGATGGCTGACTTGATGGAGGAGGTGGTGCGAGACTTCCGGATGCATTCCTTCAAATAGGAGAACAGGAAGTAGGGAAGGCAGATCTTCTCCTTGTCTTGAATGAAGAACAGCATCGCCTTCTGATTGAAGTTGATGTAGTCTGGAGAACTGCCCTTTGGTCGTTGATTGATGCAGTTGAGCAGGATCTTGTGCCAGACCCTGAGTTTGGGTTGAAGGTCCATCACTTTGTAGCTCGTCTTGCCCGGTTTGAAGGTGGTGTACAGGGCCTTGTTGACGATGTCCTTGGTTCTGGGTTTCAGCTTCGATTCCGTCAGTGAGAACCGATACCCATGAGCAGTTTCTGCACCTAGCAGATTCACGAATGACTTCTCCGTGATGATGATCTTCCTACCCAGTATGTAAGAGACCACCTGAGTGTCATCACAATCAGCGTGCTTCCAGAATTCCTTTACTAGCTTCTCATACACCGGTCCTCGAAGTCGATTGAAGTAGTTTCCCCAACCTTGAGCTTGGACTTCAGGACGGAGATCAAACCCATTTGCAGCCAAGTTGTCGAGGTTGAATCTCCATTCTGCCAGGACTTGGAGTTCCTCAGGAGGAAATACACAGTGAACGGCACAGCCCCGTTCTGCAATAGGAACAATCTCCTCTTGAGCTTGAGCTTGTTCTTGTGCTGGGTTCTCAGAGCCCCGTTGACCCGTTGCCAAACCGACTACCATGTGAGGGAACTGAGGTGCATCTGCAGTAGATCTTCTGGTTTGTCTCACCATTTTGAAGAGGTTGAAGGTTTGAGGTAGAAGATAAAGTTTGAAGGATGAAGAGAGATCGAGAGAGAAATCACGAAGGAGGCAGTTTTGAAAAGCAGGGAGTGCGAGAGTGAAAACCGGAAGTGAGAGAGAACGTGTGTGTATAGTGGGTTTTATCAAATAACCGTTGTTGATTCAAAAAGCACTTTAAGATCAACGGTTGAAAATTAAAGATAGACAGTAACAGTAAAATACACAATCACACACAGGAGATAAGCATATCTACACGCAATCACAACAGACTGTCACACGGGCACAAGGAACTATGCATCAGAAATTCTGACGCACATGTTGTTGTCTCAGCTTCAGAGTCAGTACCAGTGGGCACACACACTCTGATTGAGTCACCTTCTGGACTAGACATCTTCTGATCAAGAAGTATCATAGTCAGAGGTTCTGATCTATCTTCACTCTGGACAAAAGTCCATGTTTAGATTTTTCAGAATAAAATTAAATCTATCTTCAGCTAAGGGCTTTGTAAAGATATCTGCCCATTGATGGTCAGTATCAACAAACTTCAGAAGAAGTACGCCCTTCTGCACATAATCTCTAATGAAGTGATACTTTACCTCAATGTGCTTTGCCCTTGAATGCAAGATAGGATTCTTGCTCAACGAAATTGCAGCAGTGTTATCACAATAGATTGGGATATTGCTCTCAAGGATCTGATAATCCTCCAGCTGATGTTTCATCCAGAGCATCTGAGTGCTGCATATTGCTGCTGAGATATATTCTGCCTCTGCAGTTGATAGAGCAATGGTTGATTGCCTCTTGCTTGCCCATGAGACTAGATTGCTTCCCAGAAATTGACAATTTCCAGAAGTACTTTTTCTCTCTGTTCTATCTCCAGCATAATCAGCATCACAATAACCTGAAAGCTTATACTCTGATGTTTTCTTATACATCAAGCCAAGGTTAGTGGTGCCTTTCAGATACCTTAGGATCCTCTTAACAGCAGTTAAGTGGGTTTCCCTTGGATCTGATTGGAAACGAGCACATAAATGAACACTAAATAATATGTCTGGCCTAGATGCAGTTAAGTACAGAAGTGAACCTATCATGCCACGGTAGAGCTTCTGACATACTTTACCACTTATATCCTCTTTTTCCAGAATGCATGTTGGATGCATTGGAGTCTTGGCCACTGTAGATTCCAGCATATTGAACTTCTTCAGAAGTTCTTTAGTGTACTTGCTCTGATGGATATATGTTCCTTCTGGTGTTTGATCAACTTGTATTCCCAGAAAGTACTTTAATTCTCCCATCATACTCATCTCAAATTCAGCCTGCATCATCTCAGAAAATTCTTTGCATAGAGATTGATTAGCAGAACCAAATATAATATCATCAACATAAATTTGCACAATTAAGATATCATCTTTATAAGTCTTGCAAAAGAGAGTTGTATCTACTTTACCCCTTACAAACTCATTCTCCAGAAGGAATGAGCTAAGTCTCTCATACCATGCTCTGGGAGCTTGCTTCAGACCGTAGAGTGATTTCTTCAATTTGAACACATGGTCTGGTTTCTTTTCATCTTCAAAACCTGGGGGTTGATGAACATAGACTTCCTCTGAGATATAACCATTTAGGAAGGCACTCTTTACGTCCATCTGATGTAGAACTATGTTGTGATTTACTGAGAAAGAAATCAATAGTCTGATTGCCTCCAGTCTTGCTACTGGAGCAAATGTTTCAGTGTAGTCTATTCCTTCCTGCTGGCTGTAGCCTTGAGCAACTAGCCTTGCCTTGTTTCTGACTACATCTCCTTTCTCATTTAGCTTGTTTCTGAATACCCATTTCGTTCCAATAACATGGACATTCTCAGGCTTCTTCACTAAGCTCCAAACATCGTTCTTGGAGAATTGATTCAATTCTTCTTCCATGGCCAGAATCCAATCCTTGTCCTGAAGAGCTTCATCTATGGACTTGGGTTCAATTAAGGACACCAATCCTTTCAGACTCAGCAAGGTCTCTTCAGAGGGTCTGAAGGCAGATCTGGTTCTGACTGGTTCATCTTTGTTGCCCAGAATCAATTCCTTAGGATGAGCTGCAGTGATTCTGCTCTTCTTCAGAGTTTGTGAGTTAGAGGGACCAGCTTCTTCCTCTGGTTCATCTTCCTCTGGCTCAACTTCCTCTGGAGCTTTGCCTTTGTCAGAAACATTAATGCTTAAATCTGCAAACTTTTCAACTAGCTTTGACTGGTCAGAGTCAAGCTTATCATCAAATCTAACATGAATAGATTCTTCAATAGTCTTAGCATCAGTATTATAAAATCTAAAACCTTTAGATCTATCAGAATAACCAAGTAATAGACACTTAGAAGATTTAGCATCAAATTTATGCAATCTATCCTTAGTATTGAGAACATAACAAACACAGCCAAAAGGATGAAAATAAGAAATGTTGGGTTTTATGTTCTTCCACAATTCATAAGGAGTCTTATTCAGAATTGGTCTCACAGAGATTCTGTTCTGAATGTAACATGCTGTATTTACTGCCTCTGCCCAAAAGTGCTTAGCCATGCCAGTTTCTTGGAGCATGGTTCTAGCCATCTCCTGAAGAGTTCTGTTCTTCCTCTCAACAACACCATTTTGTTGAGGAGTTCTGGGACAAGAGAAATCATGTGTAATTCCATAGGAATCAAACAGACTCTCAAACTTGTCATTCTCAAACTCTCCACCATGGTCACTTCTGACACGCACAATTCTACAAGCCTTCTCGTTTTGCACTTGAGCAATGAAGGTAGAGAACACAGCATGAGACTCATCCTTGCGGGTTAGAAACTTTACCCATGTCCAGCGGCTATAGTCATCAACGATAACCATCCCATATCTCTTGCCACCTATAGACTCAGTTTTCACTGGTCCAAACAGGTCGATATGCAGAAGTTCTAACGGCCTTGAGGTTGAGACAACATTCTTTGCCTTGAAAGGGACTTTTGTGAATTTGCCTTTCTGACATGCTTCACAAAGAGCGTCTGAAGCGAACTTCAGATTGGGTAAGCCCCTGACAAGGTTTAGCTTGCTCAGCTGAGAAATCTTTCTCATACTGGCATGCCCTAACCGTCTATGCCATACCCACTGCTCTTCATTAACAGACAGAAGGCACTTCACATTCTGAGCCTCCAACTCAGATAATCTGATCTTATAAATGTTGTTCTTCCTCTTGCTGTTCAACAGAACAGAGCCATCGATCTGACTTACAGCCCGGCAGGACTTTTGATTGAATATAACATCATAACCCTTGTCAGCTAATTGACTTATAGACAATAAGTTATGTGTTAAGCCGTCTACCAATAAAACATTATCAATGCATGGACTACTATCTACACAAATAGTACCAGTACCAATAATTTTACCCTTTTCATTTCCTCCAAAGCCAACTTCGCCTCCAGGCTTAAGTTTCAGCTCTCGGAACATACGCTTTTCTCCCGTCATGTGACGCGAGCATCCACTGTCCAGATACCATGATTGGTGTTTCAGTGGAGCTATCAAGGATATCTGCAACATAGATAATCTTGTCCTTAGGTACCCACTTTCTGGGTCCTCTTTTGTTAGTTACCCCAAAGGTTCTGATCACCTTGGGTGTCTCAACATGATATTTTAAAGGAATATTTGCATGATATTTAGTCATAGAGAAAGATCCCTTTTTAAGAGGGTTTTTAGCAACTTCAGCAGGTACAGGATCAGGCAATATGGTACCAGAGGGAACAAAGCATTCATACAAGGATTTAGCTTTAGACACAGAAGGCTCATTTCTAATTGGTTTAGAATAGCCAATGCCATGCATTCCATTTCTGCTTACACCATAGATCATTGAAGCCATTAAGCTTCTATCTACGCTTTTAGCCAGGAATCTTTGAAAAGATTTTTCATACTTAGATTCATGCTTACTATCAGAGGCATCGCAGGCAATAACTTCTTCTAACTTTGCAATTTGATTCTTAAGCACAGAGTTAGAATTAACTAAAGCATGGTTATCATTTTTCAAATCAGATATGATTTTCTCATGTTCAGAAGGAGTTTTAGAAACAGCAGATAAGTTCTTTTTCAGCTTCTTATGCTTAGACAACAAGGAGTTATACTTATCCATGATATCAGACAAAGCATGTTTCAGTTCAGAGGTAGAGAAGGAAGCAAATACCTCATTTTCATCGTCAGAGTCTGGATCTCCTTCTGATTCTGAGTCAGAGTCAACAGCTTCCTTTGACTCTGTTCCTTTGTCTTTGACAATAGCCATGAGTCCTTGGACTTCACCATCAGAGTCAACATCCTCTGACTCTGATTCATCGAATGTCACCATCAGACTCTTCTTGGTCTTGAAGTGCTTCTTTGGCTTCTTGTCCTTCTTCAATTTTGGACAGTCACTTTTGTAGTGCCCTGATTCTTTGCACTCAAAGCAAGTGACTTCCTTGATTGATGACTTCTTCTGACCTGAGGATTCAGACTTTCCTCTTGCCTTTCCAGAGCCTTTGAACTTGCTCTGCCTGTGCTTCCAGATGCGGTTGAGTCTCTTGGAGATCAGAGTCAGCTCATCTTCATCAGAATCTTCTGATGCTTCTTCAGATTCTTCTTCTTCAGCTTGAAGAGCCTTTGACTTCTCAACCTTAGCCTTTTCAGATTTGGATTTCAAGGCTATGGACTTTTTCCTCAGATCATGCATCTCTGAGCGCTTCAGCTCATGGCATTTCAAAATGCTGATGAGTTCTTCTAAACTCATATTCTCAACATCTCTCGTGAGCTCTATTGAAGTCACCAAAGGCATCCAACTTTCAGGAAGACACCTGATGACCCTTATGACGTGATCTTTTGTTGTGTAGCTCTTGTTGAGAGGACGTATGCCAGCTACAAGCAGTTGAAATCTGGAGAACATTTCTTCAATGGACTCATTTGGCTCCATGATGAAGGATTCATACTTTTGGATCAAAGACAATGCCTTTGATTCTTTGACTTTCTTGTTTCCTTCATGAGACATCTTCAGAGAATCAAAAATGCCTTTAGCAAACTCACGATCTGTAATCTTCTGGTACTCCTCATAGGAGATAGCACTTAGAAGAATTGCTCTTGCTTTATGATGTTGTGAGTACAGCTTCTTTTGATCTGCAGACATCTCTGACCTTGGGATCTTTTTGCCATCTGCATCAACTGGACGCTCATAGCCATCCACAATAATATCCCAGAGATCTGCATCGAAACCCAGAAAGAAACTTTCCAGTCTATCTTTCCAATATTCGAACCTTTGACCATCGAACATAGGAGGCTTTGCGTTGTAACCATCTCTTTGAGTTTCACTGGTGGTGGCAGCCATTGTTTTTCACACCGGCCCGGATCACTGAACACTGTTAGGTGTGGTAATCAGAACTTGCGCTCTGATACCAATTGAAGGTATGAAAAACGGTAGAAAGGGGGGGTTTGAATAACGTTTTCAGTACAAAACTACCACCTTAAAGATTTTAACAAATCTTTTCGAGAACTAAGTGCAAAAGATAGAGATAGAAAAGCACACAAGGATTTTATCCTGGTTCACTTGATAAATCACTCAAGCTACTCCAGTCCACCCGTTAAGGTGATTTCTTCCTTCTTAGAATGAAGGCAATCCACTAATCAGGTAAGAGTTACAACTGCACTTGAAACCTACAAGTGACTAACAATTACACTGACTTAGCTCACACTAAGATTCACTCTCTTAGTCTTCTCTAGGATCCGATCAACCTTGATCTCCTAAAGGAAAATCAAACAACTGTTTGAGGTTGGTGTTTACAAGGGTTTGCTTCTGAATAAGCTGAGTGTAAACTAAAATAAATTACAAGATGAAAGAAAGCTTAGAATATATCTTGCGCGTGTGTATTGCTTCTTGTATATTTTTTTCTTACTTCTCTAGCCGCTTCTTTCAATCTTCAGCCTCTATATATACTCCAAGGATTAGGGTTGAGCGTTGCATGGGAAATGCTACCGTTGGAGGGCAGTTCTGGAAAATCCAGCTTCTGCTGTGGCTGAGAACGTTAGGTAGGTCGTCAGGAAGGTACACTTGCTTTTGTACTTGGATAGCGACTTGACCTTTTAACCTAGGAGACTTCTGATCAGAGGAATGCTTCGTATTGGAACTTGTGAAGCCGGTTGATCAGAGTCAGAGGGATAGCACAGATCCTCTGACCATTGTATCTTCTGATTCTGAACTCAGAGGGAAGAACATGGCCTTCAGAGTTTCTTGCTTCTGGACTTCAGAGTTTCCACTATTCAGCTTCTGGATCTTCAGAGTCTTCTACACCATCGGAACATCTGAACCTTCAGTGTTTCTTGGTTGTCAGAACTTCTGGATCATCAGAGCTTCTAGCGACTGAGTCCTCATCAGAGTTTGTATAGCTTCAGATCTTCTGAAGCTTTTCCACTGTTCATACTGAACATGGTGAATGCGAAAGCGTTGCTTGGGTTACCCTTTATACACAGTGCTTCTGATTTGTGTGAAATTGAGTCAGGGTCAGAGCCTGTAAATAGCACACTCAGAAAAACACGTTAGAGTACCACAATTGTTCATATCAAAAGGTTAACTTGTGATCATCAAAACATAGAGTTGTACTACTAGATCAAAACTTGATCTTACAGTTAATGCTTAGGGTCGATGTTTCGACATTGTTTACTGTTTATGCACTGGAATTGTGTGTGATTGGAAAACGTTTTCTAAGGCTTCGGCTGACAATGTAGATGATGCATCTACTGTATGTTTTTGATGAGTGAATGACATGCTAAGTGCTAATTGGGTAATTTAGGATGTGTGGTGCATGCCTTATATGCTAGGTGCTATGTGGTTATTGCTTAAGATATTGACATATGACATGTTGATTGATTATGATGAGTTAATTCTGCTTTTGCACTATAATCTGAGTTTCTGAACGGTGAGAAAAGCGGGCAGGTCATGCCGATTTTATTTTGAGAGTTTTGAGAAAGCTTGAAAGGACGAATGAGATTCGGGCCTTGTTGTGGTGTTGTATGGATCGAGACATTCTCTGGAGTCATTTGGGGATTAGGGGATCCCGAGAACTTATAGGATTCGCGATAAGACTAAAAGGATAATTATTTTGTAAAGAAAACTCATAAGACATTAAACAACCTCTAAATCTTTAAGTAATGGTAATAATCTCGGAAGGAAGCTTTGGATGCAAATCATAGTTTTGGAAAACGAGAAGTGTCGTCGGATCCCAGCATTGAGAAAGTTGAGGGGCTTCGGGTATGTAGATGTTGTGGTGCTGTTGGAGTAGCGTTTGTTGTTGTGCTGTTGGAGCAGCTATTGTGGTTGTGCTGTTGGAGCAGCTATGTTGTTGGGTGTATCTTCGACTTTGCGGCGTGAATCCGTATGTCCAAACCCGACGGGTTGGGCCGATTCGGCAATAATTGTTGACACGCGCGAATCCGTATATTCAATCCGATGGATTGGATCGATTCGGCGGTAGTCACTCAGGCACGCGTGAGTCCGTATGTTCAATCAGAGGGATTGGATCGATTCAGCGATTGCCATTTTACCTCGCGTGAATCCGTATGTTCAATCCGAGGGATTGGATCGATTCAGCGACAACTTTTCGACACGCGCGAATCCTTATATTCAATCCGATGGATTGGATCGATTCGGCGGTAGTCACTCAGGCACGCGTGAGTCCGTATGTTCAATCAGAGGGATTGGATCGATTCAGCGATTGCCATTTTACCTCGCGTGAATCTGTATGTTCAATCCGAGGGATTGGATCGATTCAGCGATAACCTTTTGACTCGCGCGGATCCGTATGTTCAATCCGATGGATTGGATCGATTCGGCGATAGTCATTGGACACGCGCAATGTCCGTATGTTCGACTCTTTTGAGTGAACCGACTTGGCGTTGTCATTTGTTGCGTGTGCGAGTCCGTATGTTCAACCCAAGGGGTTGGATCGACTCGACATGCCTAATTGTGGGAGTTGCGTGTGCGAGTCCGTATGTTCAACCCAAGGGGTTGGATCGACTTGACATGCCTAATTGTTGGGCTATCCTGGGGATAAGTCCGGGAAACCGGTAGTTTCCGAGTATGTGATACTCTTTGCTTGTTGAGCAGTTGTGACCATCGGATTGAGATGAGTCGGATGATCCGGAGATCATCATGAGTTACTATGTTAATGTGAAGAAGTGTCTTTTGTCGCAGAATCGACTTTACCTTAGGGTAAGCTTTTAGAGACTTTAATTTACCTAGAACACGTGGCGACGTGTCGAGTGAGAGTCGGAGACGTTGTTTGACTAATCATCCTGCATTCATGCATACTGATTTAGTTGTCGAGTGTGATTGTTATTTGTTAATCCTATTTGGAACATGTTAATTGTTATTATTGCTGTTAAGTTCATTATGGAAAATGCAACCCTAGGATGTTATCCCTAGCTATAAGCCTAAGTGGTTATTCTCTTATCTATATCTATTGGTGCTATTATTTATGTAATTCTTTGGAGTTGACCCTCGCGTCTTCTGTGTGTGCTTTGGCGGACAAACGCCCTTTGTCAGATGTCTTTGGCGGACTGGTTCACGACGGTTCACCCTTCGGGGGAAACTAGAGTTGGGATGCTGGAACAGGAGCGCATCGCGATAACGAGCGGAGGACGGAGGATGTACCTAGACTTAGTCGTTCTGGATTCAGATTCGGACGACGATCATGCTAGCATGTAGGATTGAGTGTTAGTGTGAGCTCCTCGAGATAGGATTAGTGTAGGAGTAGAGTCTTAGCTCTGAACATCATTTGTTTCATTCGGGACAGGGTAGTTTCCCACCTATAGCTTTTTGTGTGGTTTCGTTACGGGAATCACAGAGAGTTGGTTGGACTTAGGAAGTCTTGTTTCAGGCCGATGGGCCAGCTTATTCTCATTTTGAGGGATAGTGTTGCGGACACTTAACCTTTTCTTTTGGTTTGTACTTTTGCCTTCGGGCGCTACACTTTTCTTTCCGTCACTGGAGGTTACTCGTGACGAGGTTGTTACTTACAGCGGGGACTGTATTATATATTGTACACCAGTTCTGTTGTTTTTCGCTTTTGGGTTTTATCTATTTCAGTCTTGTCTTAGTTATTATCAAAAAAAAAATATATTCACGTTTTTCCGCATTAAGTTTACTTTCGGTTACTAAAGTGACGCCACCGAAATCGGGGTGTTACACTCTTAGTTTGGACTCATTTGATCATAAAAAATTGTCTATTCCACTAGCTGATGTATATGCAGTGTGGCATGATAATGGTTTGGTAGGTAGTGTATTCAGGGATGGCATAGCAGTTCAAATAGGAAGGGGGAGTGGCGTTCTGTTCTGGTTAGATCATTGGGCTGGTTCAGGTCCATTCTGCTTGTGTTTCCACGTGTTTTTGCTCTAGGATCAAATAAGAGAGCAACAGTCATGGAATGTGGAGTGGTGGATGGCCACATGTGGGTATGGGACCTCTCCTTTGTGCGACACTTTTTGGGTTGGGAACAATATGATGACTTACTCCATGTTCTCCAACAAATGGTTCCCAAACAGGGCGTGCATGCGGAGGTTCATATGGGAATGTTTAGTGTGAAATCCCTATGTGCAGTTGTTGAGGCGAGATGGCTCACGAAGGATGGTTGGTCAGTACCGAATTTGTTAAGGCCAATTTTACCGTCAAAAATTGCTCTATTTTTATGGCAGGTTCAGAAGAACAGGATCGCTACTAAAGAAAATCTGAGGCGCCGTGGTGTGGCATTGGAAGATGGAGCGACTTGTGCATTATGCTTGGCTGTACCTGAAACGGCTGCCCATCTTTTCTTGCATTGTCCTAAGGTTTGGCAGTTGTGGGTAAATGTATTACACAGAGAAGGTGTTTGGTGGGTGGTGCCTGACTCTATCCCGGGGTGTTTGGCAGAATGGAGATCTCTTCGTAGAACCACAACACTTATTTTATGGGACTTGATACCGTACGCTCTTTGTTGGGTTGTATGGCTGGCTAGAAACAATGTGGTTTTTACTAATCTACCTTATGATGTCGATGAGGTATGGGAGTCCCATTTGTTTATGCTATTTAATTGGATAAAGACTTGGTGGAAGGAATGTCCTTATGGGGCGGATCAATTTGCAAGAGGCTTTACAAGGATAGATATTCAGAGCAAACAAGGTGTACGTCCTATTGTGCCTAGGAAACCTCCCCAAGGTATGATTCTGAAGTTTAATGTTGATGGGTCTTTTCAATCTGGGAGTGCTGGTATCGGAGGTATTTTGAGGAATGGGGCGGGGGTAGTGATTGGAAAGTTTTCCAGAAGAGTTGAGGTCCAGCGTGCTGATGAGGCGGAGGTGCTTGCTATTCTTTATGCTCTCCTATTTTGTCAACAATTTTTGGTATCTTCAGTGGAGGTTGAAAGTGATTCTACCTTAGCTGTTGGTTGGGTAAGAGGTGAAAAAATGAGTCCTTGGAAGCTTACAAATGAGTTGAACATGATTGATTTTTTGATGCCGCTAGTATCATGTATTGGGGTAAATCATATTTTGAGGGAAGGGAATGCGGAGGCGGATGAGTTGGCTAAACAAGGTTGCTCTAGGGAGGAGCCGGTTTGGGTCTATTTAGAACACTAATTGTGTTGGTGTAAGGTGTCTTTCTTTGGATTTATATTTTTGTTTGCAGGTAAAAGGGAGACATGGAATTGTTTACCTGTGAGCACTAGCATTGCTGCGTTTTTTGTAACTGCTGGTTGGAATCTTTTCTCTGTTGTTGCTGGTGCTGTCACTGCTGTTGCTGATTGGTGATGTTGATCCTATTTTGCTGATGCTGGTGCTGGTGCTGGTGCTGTCATTACTGTTGCTGATATGTGCTGGTGTTGTCATTGCTGTTGCTAATATGTGTTGTTGCTGATATGTGATGTTGTTGTTGTTGCTGTATGAATGTGGTTGCTGTTGCTGATGTGCTGTTGTGCTGTTACTGTTGCTACTCGAAAATGGAGGTTGTTGTTGTTGTTGTTGGTTGTTTTAGCCTGTTGCGCTGTTGCTGTTTGCTGTTACACGAATTTACATGTTGCTGATGCACGACGTTGCTGTTTTTCTTGTTTTGCAGTAGCTGCGTTGTCCGTATTTTGTTCCATGGTACCTGAGCTTGTACAAAACTTGATTTATTGGTTTTTGATTAGTAGCAGAATGGCTTTCCCAAGATTGTGGTACTCTTTTTCCTTGCTTGGTTTTTATCCCTCTGGGTTTTTCCAAGTAAGATTTTAATGAGTCTCTTTCTTGGGATTTTGTTAAGGTCATTCTGCGGGTTGGTGGTGGGTTCTCAGCAACGCTCAGGGTGTATATGTTGATTCAGACTGATCTTTTGTATTTGGTTCTTGTCTTGAGTCTTTTTTAACTCAAGCTTATATTATATATTCATTTCATTTTCAAAAAAAATTGATTATATTAAATTTCATGATTTATTTTTTTAATTGTGTATGAGGTATTTATGGATAATTTTAATAAGCTTTTGCATTACTTATTATTATGCTTATCCATATGATATGAGTTCTCACCCTTCTGTTTGAATGATGCTCTATGCGACATCGCTCAGGTTCTGAGGATAGTGGAACTTCTCGCAAGGGTTAGTCGGAGGAGCTAGTCTTTAGATATGTTTTTAGTGATGGGAGTCATGCTCTGTTATGTAACACAGGGAAACATTTAGTATTGTACCTGGATGTCAAGAAATATTTCATGTATTCACTTTATTTATTTTTGGATTATGTTAAATCTTGGAGTTGAAATAAATCCACTGTGCTATGCATATGATGTTGAGACATCAAAGTTGAAAATTTATATCTAAATTATAAGCATGGCAGGTGTTTTGATTTATGTTTCTGGAGAATAAATGTGATACCCTCTGTGTTATGCGTTTTACTCTGATTTATTCTATAATATTTACGCGGGGTTTAGAGGGTGTTACACATATCAATATTGTTTAAAATTTTATTAAATAATGTTCTGAATATAATCATCATATACCACATCGTCCACCTGGTCCACCAAAAAGAAAGGACTGTTGAACAATAGGTCCTTCATAACCATGGTACAATAAGTCATAACAATTTGGCGTTGTATCGCAGTTTGACTTCATGTCCTTGGGATTTACTTGAATTTTATTGTAATTTGAATCCACAATCTCAAGATTTACAATGAAACCCGAGTTTTTGTATAACTCCTTAGGCAATCTTCCACTGCCCATAGGGGGACTTATCATATTCGGTGGAGCAAATGTTTCACCACCATATCTGATTAAAGATGAACCCTGACTTAAGTGAGTGAATATTCCTTTCGGCCAATATCCAACTGGTGCGTGAGATTTACTAGCAATTAACCACCAATGACCTGTAAATTGATCCTACAAATATTCAAGCAATTAAAAAATGAAAAATATGTTGTTTGAAAATGACATTAACTAATAGTATCTAATGAAGGAATAAAGTTTTATTAAGCACATATGAACTCATAACATGAAGTACTAATGTTTTTGTTTATCATTGTTTTAAGATAGAGAATATGTTACTTTTTTTTTAACTATTTTATCATTCTTCAAATTGTTCACAAACATGCTAACACACAATTATTTATAATATGAATAAGAAAAAAATCAAATTTTGTTATAATTTTTTACGCTGGGATCAGACCCCCGATTAATGTGGGTATTTCTGTTTTCAGAAAAAAGCGATTTTAAAGTAGTAGAACTATGATTCACACTTTTTTATATTTAAACCTCACAACTATCCAAGTGTAAGGTAGATCGGCTGCTACTCCTCCGAATTTTTTAATATTTTATAGAATCTAGTGATCTATGAAAAATTTGTATGTCTTGTTTTATATTAATATTTCGTTAAAAGTTTGAACAATTTCACTTATTAGTGAATAATATACTCAAAGAATACAATTTGTTGTTAAATTTTTAAAATATATTTTGTGTCACACCATTTCAATTGTCCATCAATATAATCTAAATAACAAAATTTCTAAATTTATAAATTCAGATTATAACATACGGTAGTTAAAAGTTAAAACAGAACAAAAAAGTATAATTCAAAACATGTAATTTAACAATTGGTACTTATATCAATAATTTCATATATAGTTCTTACACAAGTGATTTTAATTATTTTTCACAAGTAACATGTACAACACTCATTTTATGAAAAGAAACACATAATTTCCCTTGATATATAATTCTAAACCAAAAGAAAAGCACTAACATAAGATATCTATCGTAAACACATAACATTAATAACTCTAATATCATCAAATCATGATATACAAATTGATGCATCAAAAACACATACCACCCAATTTAAAGGAGTTAGTAAATTTCAATTATTTATCAAACCAACTAGAAAAAAAATAGTGTCCTTTATTAAGGACAAAAAAATAGTTTCATTTATTGATTTTAGAATTTTAAATTATATATTTTATACTTATTATAAATAAATAAAGGTCACTAAAATAATGATAAAATATTCAATAGAGATAATTATAAAATAAATAAAAATGTCAATTTATCGCTTAAGGAAGTTTCATTACTTATTTATTTTTCAATTTAAATTTAAATGATAGATAAAAGAAATAAGTGAAACTTAAGACTCGGTTAATGTCGTGTATTAAAATTTTTTGCCAAATCAAAGTATTAACACACTTCCACATAGAATTTTATGTTAAAAAATTGTAATATTTAAATTTACTAAACTTTTTATTGTTTTTTTATTAAGAATATTTAAATTATGTTATCCATCTTCACTAAAGTAATCGTTCAAATATATTTCTTAATCAATTTCAATATTAAGATTATAAGTTACTAAAATATTCTTTTGGATAAGTTATTTTATGATAAGAATTAAACTGAAAAAAAATGTTTACAACAATGTTTAGAGACTATTAACTTTCATGAAGGTGAAAATATAAACAACTTGACATAGTCATATATTTTTAAAATAAGTTACCTGTTTGACTTCGATAGGATATGCAGATTTTTCTTCTGATCCAATGATAGAGCTATTTTGAATGACTACTCCTAAGCCTGATCCCGGATTGACTTGCACAAAACCTGGGCACATACTATTAAAACATCCCGTTTTTTTATAGCCATCTACCTGCATGTATTTTTCTAAATAAGCATAATCTCATTAAGCAATTAAGAAAATAAATACAATTCATTGATTGGTAACTCTTACTGTCCAATGTGCAGTTAAATGTATTTGACTGTCTCCATATAAGCTTGGATGAACCTTATATAATGAGGATATTAAATTCAGAAAGTGCGTATATAGAATAAATATAATAAAGGAAACCATTCATGCAATGGGTTAAATAGGGTCATTGTGAGAAGAACATTGTTCTCCATTTTTTACTATGTCATGAAACATTTAAAAATGATTTGCATAAATAAGGTAAAAATTAACTTACACCAATTCCAACTTGTATACTATTGAGTTCTGTAGGTGGGCCACTTTGAATCCAAATTGCAGATATGCTGTATTGATTTGATTGAAGCGATAAATTATACACACTAATTCTCGCACTTGCGCCATGAAATGTCATGGCTTTAGTTGTATCAAGGGTGGCAAACTAGAGATGATAATGTATAAGGAAATGAGTTAAACTTGTTTATAATAGTAACTAATTAAATATATTCAATAAAAAATATAATTAATCATTACTTAAAATTCTTAGAAATTGAACCAATTTATATGTCTTCTAAAGAAAAATGTTTTTAATTAAAAATATAATACATTCCATTATCGAGAGAATTTGTATCTCGACTTTTTATTCAATAAAGATATTGATTTCAAAAAAAAAAACAATAGTATTATGGTGGAAAATTAAAGACAAAAGATTAACAAAAAATTGAAGTAATGTTTCTTTATAAACATTATAATAACCAATCATATAAAAAGTTTCCATACCAAAAATTTTAGTTGAACCAACTTACATGATGTCCAGGATAACTTTGAGAATATTGATTAAAATCATCAAGTTGTGATTTCGAAGATGACTTAGTAATCATCTTCTGTCTCATTCTGGTCTTGAAAATGGGCACTTTTCCCGGACGACATCCATTGCCGAGGTAAGATGATCTATTATGCATGGTAGTCCTCATAAAAGTTGGAAAAAGCTTTGTTACAATGAAAAGGAAAAGTTAGATGCAAATTTAGAATCTTAATCTCAAAAAAAATAAAGTCTTGACAAATTATTAAGATCAATACAACTATCATTTTCTTAAGTAGTTTAAAGAATTCTTATATTGTTATACGTGAGAATGAAAAACAATCTTAAAATTAGCTGAACTAGTGAGGTTGGTTACCTGAATTTTGTGATTTTTGAGTAAAGGATGTTGCAAAGTAGGTTGCTTATAAATTTCAACACAATCAAAATCATCATCTAGTGAACGCTGCATTTCATAACCAAATGGAATTTAAATAAATCATGATAGAAAATCAATTAGTTATCAATCACATACTTTAGAGGATAAAATTTAGAATGCAATACCTGGATGCTTTGGTAGTTATGTAATCTATGAAACTGTTGTTTATTTGGTTGATGTATTATTCCTCCATCAACTTTATAGTATTGACCACACAAACTGAGAATCAGAATGAAAAATATTTCCATAATTTTTTTAGCAGTCTTACTTATTCGAGTATATTAGTTATATGTACGAACTTATATAATGGAGAGTGAACTAGCTATATTGAATGCTCTCTTTATTATATTAATTGAAAATTTATGATATATTTAATGGTAAAGTTGACTTGAGATTTGCATTAATAAAATTATTAATGAGCAATGGATGGAGGGTGAATTAGCTGTATTGAATGCTCTCTTTATTAGATTAATTGAAAATTGATGATATATTTAATGGTAAAGTTGACTTGAGATTTGCATTTATAAAATTATTAATGAGCAATGAAAGAAATTGTATGTTATTAAATGTTAGCTATGTAGCTGTGAAGTTTTAAGTGGGAAGGAGGTTTTCGAGCTTATGGTATTCTAACAAGAGTGAGGAGTGTCGTTTTGTTGGTTCGGTGATATGGAAATAAGTCAGGCCGCCCAACAGGGCTTGTGGCTTGACTCGTCAGAGGCTTGCCTTGGCTTGGCTCGTTTATTAAAAAAGCTGGGCATAAGCTTTTTAAAAGGCTTAATTAACTTAAAAGACCAAGCTCAAGCTATCATAAAAGTCTATTTAATTTGGCTTGATAGGTCATCTTGTTATGTATTTATTTGGGATTGAGACTTATTATTATTGATTTAATTTATATGCTTAAGACTTGAGACATTATTTTTAAATGATTTGTTTATGTTTAATTTTAATTTTTTTTGTTTTAAATAATCAAGATTTTGTTCTTTGAAATGCAATGATATATATGTTTTTTATTTATTTGAAAAGGAAATGCAATGATATATAAAAAGGGCATATTAGCTCGCCAACCTTTTAGCCCGTCCGTCTATCGACATTCTTTAGATGAAATTGTCTAACATCTATTACATAGGCTTTTAAGTAGGCTTGTAGGCCAAGCCAGGATTTATACTAAGTCAAGCCAAGGCTTAAAATTTTGCTTGTTAACAGGCCACAAGCCAGGCTTGGGCAATGAAACCACAATGCAGGCCAAGCTTGGGCCACGTAAAGCTTGGCTTGGCTGGGCTTATTTCCACCCTTAGGCATGAAGTTTTACTCCACAGATGATATTGTTTTTTTCCAAATAATAGCTTGATCAATGCGAGCAGGTCTTCTAAGAAGAGCTAAGGTAGTTTCATGGGTATGAGCTGTTTCTTTAGGTCTTTTGGAATTTTTAGATGTTTTCCTTCAAACACTATATTTAATATATTAATATATAAATATTGTAGAGAAAAAAATAAAATATATAAAACTTAAATTATATAGGGTCCCGCTAACATGGAGCCTGTCTTTTCGGGCTCTAATTTTGGAGCCCTGTTTTTTACCTGCCATCACCCTTTCGGTCAAAAAAAAAGGTTAAGTAAATATTTTTAGTTAAAGTTTTAAGTATTCCATTAATTGCTAATCATGATTCCCCACTAATTACTAGTATATGTTTAGGGGGACACTCTCAGGTGGAATTAATTTCACACTTGAAGAAGATTCATCATTACCCTTAGCTCTGGTTGTACCCGCACCAGCCTTCGCTGGCAGATCTAACCCACGAACCCCCTAACCCGTAGCGGCGAAAACAAAGGTATCCGCCGAATCACGATTTTTCGTGTCTCGTGTTTCTTCAGTAAGAAAGCATTATGGTTTTGAAAACTCCCAATTCAATTTTTTAGTTTGAGAACCTCTTAGTTCAATTCGAATACAGCTAACTGATGTTTGTGATTTATTGTGGCCACTGGGAATAATGAAGAAGATTTTTTGCAAGTTTCGTATTTATTGTTTTCAAACGTTATTGACGATGTTGTTTTTGTTCCTTTTTACTATGGTTTCGTTATTTTTATTTAGGAGAACGAGGATTCTGATAGTGATGACAAGAATGAGATTTCTGGTAGTGAGGAAAGGGGGAGACTTTTGTGATGGTGAAGATGATGTACAATCCATTGGAGAAACTTGTACAATTCCCATAGATGGTGTTGAATATATGGGAAACATCAATTTCATCACTTTAACATTTGAAGACATGAAGAAATACCGGTTTTTAAATCGTAATCTTGCGTACGATTTTTACAATATGTATGCTCGGTTTAATGGATTTTCTGCCCGTCAGAGCGCTGTCAAGAAAAACTTTAAGAAAGAAATTGTGCAGCAGAATTTTGTCTGTCATAAACAAGGTCATAGAGAAGATAGATTTGGGGAAGATGGAATTCGGAAGCGTGAGCCTAGGAGGGACATTAGGTGTGGATGTTTAGCACACTGCAAGGTCCATACTGATGAATCTGAATCTGGTCACCGTTGGGTTGTTAAACATCTCGATAATGGCCATAGTCACTTGGTTGTCCCTAATAAGCATGTAGGTTTGCTAGTCGGTCATAGGAAGATGTGTGACATGGATGTTTCCCAGATGAACAACATGATTGGAGTTGGCATTTCACCTCCTCAAATTTATGCTTCATTTGCTGGTGAAGCAGGTGAGTATCTGAATGTAAATTTTAATCAGCGGAACATGTACAATGAATTGGATAAGGAGAGGAGAAAGCAGGTGCCTGATGTAAGAGGTGCATTTGGCTATCTGCGTACTTTGCGAAGCACAGATCCAGACATGTACAGGAGCCATAAGAAGTCTAAGCAAGGAAAGTTGCTAAACCCGTGTTGGTGCGATGGACAAAGTCGTAGAGACTATAGTGTTTTTGGTGATATGTTAGCATTTGATGCTACGTATAGAAAAAACAAATATAGTTTCCACTTGTGGTATTGTCTGGAGTTAACCATCATAACAGGACCATTGTGTTTGTCATGGCAATTGTATCTGATGAGAAAGAAGAAACCTATGTATGGCTGCTGGAAAAATTTATGGATGCAATGAAAGGCAAAGCTCATGTATCTGTCATTACTTATGGATGCAAGTCCATGAGAAATGCGATTAGAAGAGTATTTCCCAATGCCCATCATAAGTTGGTGTGCATGGAATCTATTAGAGAACGCAACCAGGAATGTGAAGAAGCCTAGATTCTTAGAATTTTTTAACAGATGCATGTTGGGTGACTATGAGGTGGCTGGGTTTGAAGATAGGTGGGAAAAGATGGTGATAGAATGTGAAGTTCAAGATGATAATTGGGTAAAGGAGACGTATGAGAAGAAGGAAACGTGGGCTTCTGCATACATGCGCGGTTATTTTTTTTAGTGGTTTTATGTAACACCCCGATTTCCAGGTGTCACTTTAGTAACCAAAAATAAACTTTCGCGGAAAACAGGTAATTTTTTTTTCGATTGATTCCTTTTAATCAACGCAATATAAAATACAACATAACCCAACCACTAACTAACCAATGTACATCAAATATAGACATGTACAGCCTCAGCTGCACTCCATGTCACGCGCACTCGCAGTGACTCCAAAGCAGTGTGCCCGTAGGCAAATATATACAGACCCAGAAGTGTAAGTGAGAAAATTATAATTACAAACCACTAGGAGAAAGTCGGCCTCAATATGGCCTAAGCAATGACCCCTATGGTCCAACTGACTCACTGTGATCCCTCAGTAAGAGAACCACACGAAAAGTCATGCGTCGGAAACCTACCCGATCCCAAAAGCAAAACGAATCAGAGCTCTACACAAAACATGACGCCTGCCCAAACCTAACCTCCCAGTGCCAAACCCACAACGATCTGAAGTCGGCAAGTTGAAGCTCAACTCCATGCGCCATAGAACTCCTTTCGTCAGACGTCCACGCTCGTCAGTCCGGTCCTCCATGACCCTTCCCCGATACGTCGCCCGGTGACCAGCAACATCGATCACCCAAGCGGTGGGGCATCCCGATCCTGCAGCTCATATCTGATCCCCCCCCGAGGGAGAGACCACCGAGAACCAGTCGGCCATCGACATCTGGCAGCAGGCCGACCGCCCAAACACAAACATACAAACAAAGCCAAGGCGCTAGGGTCAACTCACAGCAATAAGTACATATACACTCAACATGTGACAGGATATATATATAAGTTGTTATATAAGCATATAAGTAATCCTAGCATGTTATGGCTCTAACATTGCTTCAATAAACAAACAGCACACAGTCTCAGTCAGCATGAATGTATGCGTGAAATGCACAATATGAATCCGGATTTGTGACGCGTTCCCGTTCGCCACAAGTGAAGCATTCCCGTTCTTCACTATGGATGGACCATTCCCGTTATCCATCCTGGATGAAATCCATCCTGGATGAACCATTCCCGTTATTCATCCTTGGTGAACCATTCCCGTTATTCACCATATGATGAACCATTCCCGTTATTCATCATTTATGCAAGGTGAACCATTCCCGTTATTCACCATGATATGCACAGGTGAACCATTCCCGTTATTCACCCGATTGAATGCAACGTGGTTAGCCAAACAACGAATCGCCCTTACCACGAAAGTGTTTAGCTCACAACCCAATCTCAACAAACCCATGAGTTAGTGTCGGTCAATACAACACAACTCGGAGTAAGTGTCGGTGAATACAACACAGCTCCACCAACAAGAATACACAAGGGTCTAGTGTCGGTCAATACAACACAGCCCAAACAACAAGAGCGCTAAGTGTCGGTCAATACAACACAGCTCCACCAACAAGAATACACAAGGGTCTAGTGTCGGTCAATACAACACAGCCCAAACAACAAGAGTACGTAAAGTACTCGGTGACTTTCAATCATCACCATAGCTCACCTTAGTGGCTTTCCCCAATTCCAATAACTCACAACAAAGGTCGACTTTTCCCCGTCTTTCGTAAATATTTTCCCCTTCAGTTTTCCTATACTTAAACGTTAATAAAAATGATTTCAATTCAGATTAGTCAGGTTATGAGTTTATTTCTCAAAATCTAGGTTTCCCAAGTCTTTAGTTTTCGAAATTCTAATCCTTCTACGTTTTCCGAAAACCAACCACCCAAAAGAAGTTTCCCGGGGAAAGTCTAAGTAAACCAACAAATACCAACCAGGCTAGGTCTCCAACCCCTCATTTGGACTTGCCTAGGGTTGCTCATCCAACCCAAAATATCAAAGATCACCAGATCAATGAATCTCCACTCCGAAGTCGCGTCAAAACGCACAATCCAACAAAGCACAACATCACAACATCAGTTCATCAACACAATCAACATCAAAGTAAAGCATAAGTCGAATTGATCGACGCCTATCATGCATTCATAGCTAATATATAGTAAGTTGCCCTAACCTCGAGCTGTTCCAGCTTCGCAAACAAAGTTCTCCTCAAACAATTGCTCTAAGTCTTCCAAAGTTCCCTCAACTGAACCTCGGAGAAAAACAAAGCAGAACCCAAACAAAATCGATTAGTTCGATCGCAAAACAATACATAAACGATAGACAAAGCATTAAAGCTTCAGAATAGGACAATCAGGTACGAAAAGACAAGTTTTCGAAACCGAAAAACTCCCCCCTAAAGGAAATAGTCCACGGCCTCAAAGGAAAAAGGGCTTCGGCTCTTTTTCTTTGATCAAATCAATTCACAAGGTAGTTTTAGGGTAAAACTAAGGCAAAGAAACTGTCAGAACAATTTTCGGACAATCGGGCCGAAATACGACTATCCAGGGGCATTTTGGTCCAAAATAAAGGCTCAAAACTTCAAAGTTATCAGTTCTGAAAACAAATTTGACAGCAACGATCCTCATGACATCCGTGACAACAAATCCTAAAGGCACGAAGTCAGATTAAGTATTTTCGACAATAAAGTTTCGAAATGTGAGCAAAAAGGGTTTTGAAACAGTTTTTCAGATCCTGGACAACTGGATCACAATCGGCGATTACTGACAGAGGTTTTAGGCTCATGGGAACCTAGAGAACATAACCCAAGCAAGAAATCGAAGAAAACGGACAATTTTAGAAAAAGCTCAAAACTGTGAGCACAGAAACGACTTCAAAAACGCAACAGAAACAACAATCAGAGGTAGGAATCGTGTTAGTTACCTCGATACCTAGAAGTAGGGACGAACTGCACGAAGATCAGTCAAGTTTTCGCGAAAATCTCCTCCCCCCTTGCTCTCCACGAAATTCGGCCACAATAGGAAGAAAATGAAGGAATTTTTGCTTTTTGAGCTATTTATAGGCAGGCGAAATCGCGGGAAAATGAAAATTTCGCGATTCCGATTTTTGCAGCACGTTCACCAAGGAATTCTAAGAGAGATTCTGGCGTCGGAATTCCAGAACTCAAAATAATTATCTAAGATTTGGGAAAAACGATATCCAAAACGCCAAAAGCGGTGTAAGTTAGACTGTCCCGAAAAACTACTTTTTGCTGTGATGCTCAGACGACAAAACTTCCAACAGAAGAAAGATTGGAAATGTCGAAACAAGTCTGGCAACGCGGACAGAATCTTCGTTAGAAGTCCCGAATAGAAAAAGTCTTCATCCTTCGCTCAAAACTAGGGTTTCGAAGCAAAGAAATTAGAGTCGTCGAGCTTCCGGAAAGTGAAACCTATCGTGCGTATAGTCCAGAGTTCCGAAATGAAACGCTGGTCGATGGAAAAATAAAGAGAATCTTTAAATTTTCCGAGAGTTCGAAAGCTCACCCAAAACGTTGCTTTAAGAGCGAAATAGCCTATTCTGGACACGCTCGCCATAAGGCAGGTGTGCAGACGACTCGCACTAACTCCGAAAACAACTACGCAACATTCCTCAAGCAATTCCTGAACTTTCTTCTTCATTAATCTTTCTCAAATGTCAAACCCCTGTCACGCTTACACTGATTCTACGTGTGAGTCGGAAACTTAACTTGTTCTGAAAATCCAGGTCTTACATTTTAGGTCCACCTCGCGAGTTCAAGGCTTGCATGCTCAGCTCGGTAGTTATATGAATTATAAAAATAATTTGTGTAATTTCTTGAAGAACTTTCACAGGTGCATGACCTACTTTAGGTTCAAGGAGGTTGAAGATGACTTTAATTCAACACATGGGATACAAGTGTTGTTGACATCTATAAAAGCACTGGAGAGGTCCGCATCAAAGATCTACACGCGTAACATATTTCTTCGTTTTCGGGCTATTCTTCAAAGAGCTTCAACATGGAGGGTTTTTGGGTTCAAGAGAACAGCAATGCGTGTTATCTATTTTGTGAAGCATTATCCCTCAACTGGAAGGAATTGGCAAGTCACTTATTATGCACCTAATAGTGAGTTAAAGTGCAGCTGTGAGAGAATGGAGTCAGTAGGCCTTCCTTGTGATCATATTGTTTCTGTGATGGTGCACATAGACATGGTTGAGATTCCTAAATCCTTAGTTCTTGATAAGTGGACTATTAATGCTAAGGAATCTATTGCGGGATTTGGAGAAACTGAAATGAATGAATGAGATCAATTGACAGTCTGTCGATATTCTGCATTGCTTGCAAGTTGTAGAAATGGCCAAACTTCGACTTAACTAGGAACTCAACAAGGCCCTACGTCTACTCAACAAGGAACTCAAGAAGGATCTATTGGTGCTGGTCCCAGCCAGAGACTATTTGAAGAAGAAAATGTTTGAGACTTTTGTTGAGGTAATTATCCTCTCTTTTATGATTTCGTGTTCTTATGTTGTTGGAATGAAAGGTTTCAATGTGCTTAATATACGTATAAATTGCAGTTTATAGATCCGGTGCTGGTGTGGTGTATGTAGGCCGACGCAGTTTAGTTTCATGGAACCATAGTACAATGTCTTTTTTAATTAGAGTGTGGTGTATTAGGAACAAAACAATTACTGTTAATGTTGGATTCATATTGTGTTAATGTTTCTAAATTTGATGTTGGATTCCATTTGTGTTAATGTTTTGACTTTATGTGTTTATTGTTGTTATTGTTAATTTGTTGTTTTCAGAGTTCATGTTTCCTTTAGTTCCGTACACTATTAAAGTAAAAGGTTTATGGGCTAGGAAAGGGTTTATGAGTGCTGCTTAAAGGTGCACTAATGAAAGTGTTTATGGGCTAGGGGGATTGACAACAATGAACGAAAACAGAATTTACCACAAACAAGCATAAATTTAAGTGTGCCAAAGATATTTAACCGTAAATTAACAGTGTGCCACAAGCAACACCGAAAGAGCCAATTACATATTTCTCTGGGCCAGCCCAAAATAAAACGTTAACTGGTCCAGGCTTGAAGCACCAAAATCCACACCATTACAATCCAATAAACAGGTTCATACACATTACAAACACAGTATCAAAAGCTTCATCTAGTTCTTAAAAAATGTCAACATACTATGTGCATGACCTACTACCAACCAACATCAACTGAGCTTTTTTAGAGTTTTCCTTAAGACCTCACTGCATGTCGGTAACTTCCTCCTTTCCTCATTGTACTCTCTAGTCAGCAAAGACATAGTCAACCTCATCCTCAAAGGGCTTGGCAGCATCTGAAAGTAAACTAAATAATTAATTTTCTTTTTGAGCTTAGCTATTGTATTCAACAAAAAACCAATCAGAGTGCGCTTACACTGACAACCAGATTTGGATTGAACACATCTTCCATCTCCATCCAATGCATTGTCAAAATGCTAGAATGTTTGCTTCAATTGATCAAGATATTGTTAAGTTAAACAGTCAATGGATGACCAATACAAATAGTAACAAAATTTTATTGGAATCTACAAAGATGTGCTCAACCTGTTTCCCCTGTTCGGTGTGCTCGTAGCCTCTTTGATTTTCCAGGACGGGAACTTCGCAGCAAGCTTAGTCAACAATGGTGGGTACACCCCCGTTGTGACAATGTCCGATACAACGATGGTCTGATTAAAGCACAAATGTGAAGTCAACTTCTAATACATTTTCCAGATTTAATTCAAAATTTTACAAGGGTTAATGGGTTGTACCAAAGTAGAGATCATGTCAGACCGTTTTAGAACATCCATCCTATTCAAATTTGAGTCTAGATGGAAAAACTTTTGATGAACTAGGGAGATGACCATTAATAACCAATGGTCGTATTCATCTCTTATGGGAATGTAGACTTGTGCACAGAGAAGAAATTGGAGTCAACACGTGTGAATTGCAAAGGCAATTTGACATTGACATTGATATTGAATTGAAGTTGACAACATGTGATTATGGATTACATATTTCAGTCTTTGAAAAGGTTTCATCGAGACTCCAACATATGTCTCTGTTAGTTGTTTAATTGAAACTCCCTTGAAAATATCATCCTGTTCATTAAAAAAGCAGCAAATCAAGGAAATTTTCCATTTTGACCAATATTGTATATTATAAACACTATAAAATACACCACGAAAGCATGTGGAAGTGACCACACAGTTGGAGTTATGACATCATGTTGCACGCATGTGCTCTTCATGCTCATTAAGGTTACCATTTGAAATTTATTGAAGAAAAAGTGTCATGCATACATTTATCATTGTAATACATTTAGAAATTTTTGATTGTACAGCTAGTAATGACTACATTACCTTTGCTTTGATGTCTATCTCTGGGCACATGCAGTGAAAATCTAGCCTGGACATTGACATGTCTCCCAAATGCATCAACATTTCCCTGTTTTCAATTTTGATCCAATTATGTTATTGTGTGCCAATTAACACAATGTTCACGCCGATAATTGAAGGTATGAAAAACACTAGAAGGGGGGTTTGAATAGAGTTTTACGTTTAAAAACTTTCCCTCTAAGATTTTAACAAATCTTCTCGGTTTCAAGAATACAAAGTGCAAGAGATAAAGAGATGAGAAAAGCACACAAGTGTTTTATCCCGGTTCACTTGATAAATCCCTCAAGCTAATTCAGTCCACCTGTTAAGGTGATTTCTTCCTTCTTCGAATGAAGGCAATCCACTAATCAAAGATTGTTAAAACTGCACTAGCACACCTTGCTCAATGACTAACAAATCTAAGAACTAGCAACACTAAGACGCACAAGTCTTAGTCTTCTCTAGAATCCTGACGTCACTGGTTTCTCAAGGAACTACAAACAAATTCGTAGAAGGTTTGAGTTTACAAAGAGTTGGTTATAAACAAGCAGGAGTAAACACAATAAGAACAATGAAAAATATTGCTGAGGTATTCGCAGGTAGGTTTTCACTTGTATGCACAATAGTTTCTTAGTCAATTTTCTTCTCTCTTCAACCTTTTTACACTCCAAGGTGAGGTGTTGTATTCGTTGAAAGAATATATCCGTTGGAGGGCAATTCTGGAAATTCTATAACCTGATGTGGCTGAACCTCGTAAGTAAGGCGGTCTGAATAGTACACTGTTTTGTACTATTGATAATGACATTGCCTTAGCCTCGTTGACTTCTGATCTTGGTGACACTTCATGTTGGAATTTGTGAAGCAATGTAATCAGAGTCAAAAGGAAGCTTGGATCCTCTGACCTTCATAACTTCAGCATCTGGACCGTTCACTATGAACATCTGGTCTTTAGAGTTAGAAGCACTTTGGTCTTGGGAGCCAACTTACTCTTGGACTTCAGAATCTTCAAGTCTTCAGCTTCTGGACCGTTCATTTAGAACGTCTGGTCTTCAGAATCTTCAGCACTCGAGTCTTCAGAGCCCACATCAGAGCTTTATTCTTCATATCATCTGAAGCATTTACCACCGTTCAGAAGAACGTAGTGATTGCAGAAGCGTTACATTGGTTACTCTTGGGTCTTTAACTTCTGATGGATATGCCTTTAAATCAGAATCAGAACCTGTTTGTCAAAAACTTAAACGACAAACGTTAGAGTACCATAATTGTTCATACACAAATATAAACTTGTTATCATCAAAACATAGAGTTGTACAACCTGAACAAATCTTGGTCTTACAATAATATTCAGTAAAAAGATGCTCACTCTGCTTCTAAAATTGGATGAAACACATAGCAAGCAAGCAAACTTCAGTCCTCCCCAAGAGAATTTCCTCTATTGCGGGGAAAATAGCATAGAATCCCCTAAGTCAAAACAAACTTAACCATGTCAGTACATCATATTCATAACTGTTGCATGAAAGCAAAAAAAAACCAATTGACGAGGCTTGTCAGACAAATTTTCCCTCTTACATTGGACTACATTGGGAAGAAGCTTGTCAGACCAATTTTCCCTCTAAAACCATAGAGGTTACGTGTCACCGCATCATTTGTTTGATCTCCTTAGGTTGTACGAAAAAATTATTTTTAATTTATTCATAAACTAAACAACACGCAACTCAACGCATACTAACTAGTTGAACTATTTAGTGCAATCTAAACAAGGTTTGTTCAGCACAAAAATTCTTGGCTTAAACCTCATATTAGTCCCTGACTTTGTGTCGGTGTCTGAGGTAGGTCCCTGACCGGAAAAATTTATGCAAAAGGTCCTCATGAATGAAAAACGTATAGAGCTAGTCCTTACCGGGGCTCGGAGCTCCGGCGAGTGATGAAATGACATGATGACTGGATAAATGATGATGATGTGGCTTTAAAAAATTAAAATTAAAAATTAAAAAACAAAAAATAAGATTTAATTAACATCAAACCCTAACTTAAGTCACTTAAACATATCTCCCCCCCCCCCAATATTTTCCTAATTCCCCACAAATTACCCCAATTCCCAATCCCAATTCCATAATTTAAGAAACCTAAGTTGAACCCTAACTTCCTTCATGTTCTTCATTTCCAGTGTCGCCTATCAACCCTAACTTCCTTCGTGTTCTTCGTTCTTCTGGTTCTTCCTGTTAACGCTCCTTCTTAATTTATTCCTGTCGTTGTTGGCTGTTCCTTTTGATCGATTCGTGGTGTTCGATTTTGAGACGACCGTTGAGGCCAAGTCTGAGCCCAGATTGCCAAGTAAGTACGAACATTTTCATCTCATCTTCGATTCTGTATAAATTAAGTGTATTGGGTGTGTTATTGTGGTGTTCGATTCTGTATAAATTAAGTGAGGTTTTTGGTGTGGGATTTTCGAGTGGGAAGGGTTTTGGTGTGGGTTTTGGGGTTTTTGTGTAGATGTCTTGTGGGATGTGTTTTGTCTTGCTGTGGTTGGGTTTTTTGTTGTTGTGTTTTAAGTTGCTATTTAGGGATGAATGTTAACTTGGCTTTTTTGGGATTTACAAGATGGGGTTTACCTTGATTGTTCGTCATGATGGTTGGTTTAGAAGATCCCCTTACTTGCATTACTTTGGTGGTGGTCTACGTGCTTATGCTAATCAAGATGAAGATAGTGTCCTACATTGACACTATTGACATGATCAAAGAACTGGGATACAAGGAGTTTAATTTATGGTGGTTAACTGTTGAAGATGTTCCTCAACATGTCTTCATGCATTACAAATCTGATGTTGAAGCACTGGATCTGGCTAGGTATGCTGCTTCAAAGAGTGAAGGTGTCATCTTTGTTTAAAATCTGTCACAAGAGCCTCCTCCCTGAGATCAGGGTGTGCCCTCTGTGGTGAATGAAAATGAAAAAGCAAAAAAGAAGAAGGTTCAAGCAACAAAAATGAAAACTGTGAGAAGGTCCCATCGTTTACAAGTTGTGGTGAGGAAATCAACCTTCAGCCTGAACATTATTTGACCAACCCAGCATTTGTTGAGGAAGAGGTTATGCTGAATGACATATCAAACAAATGCTTAATGGCAGGTTTGTTGATGGTATGGGGATGGCCCTGATTTTGATGGAGGGTATGAGAGTGAAGATCTAGAGAGTGTGCCTATTGATACTGAGGTGGAAGATGTTCATAGGAGAAGATTCCCAAAGTTTGTGGAGGAGCATATGTGCCCAGATTTCAAATTCACACTTGGAATGGACTTTTCATCCCTTGAACAGTTCAAGAGTTCTCTAACTGATTATTGTGTTAAGAATGGCAAAGAATTCAAATACCTGAGAAATGATAGCATTAGGTGCAGGGTGGGGTGCAGAAGTGAGGATTGTCCATTTCTCATTTTATGTAGCAAGGTTGGTAACAAACATACTTTCAGAATCAAAACTCTAGTTGGATACCACACATGTGCTAGAGTGTTTGATAATAAGTCAGTCAGTGTGAAGTGGGTGAAGAAGAAGTTGTTGAATAAAATCAGGACCATGAATAAAATCAGCACTAATGAAATTGTACATGACTTCAGAATTAACCTTGGCACTGGAATAACCAGATACAGAGCATGGAAAGGTAAACAGTCTGCAACTGAAGAGGTTGATGGAGCTATTGAATTGCAGTATACCCTCCTGTGGAGATTTAGTAATAAATTGAGAAGAAGGGCAGCAGGAAACACATGGAAAATGAACTTTTTAACACCCAGAACCACATTGTTTCCTAGATGTAGCAGATATTATATGTGCTCTGATGGATGTAAAAGAGGGTTTGTAGCTGGGTGTAGGCCATTCATTGACCTGGATGGATGTCATCTCAAGACTAAACATGGAGGGATATTGTTGGCAGTAGTTGGTAGAGATGCAAATGAGCAGTATTTTCCACTAGCCTTTGGTGTTGTTGAATTTGAAACCATAGATAGTTGGAAGTGGTTTATGGAGCTGTTGATGGATAACATAGACCCCACAAGATAAAGCAGATGGGTCTTTATCTCTAATCAACAAAAGGTAATTGTAAATTTATTTTCATAATTAAACTCACTTGTTCTCTACCCGTCCTAATGTAATTCTCTTGCTGAAAATGATAACAGGGTTTGATGGAGGTCTTCAAAGAAAATATGCTGCAAGGTGTTGAACATAGACTATGTGTAAGGCATCTTTATGCAAATATGAAAAATAAATTTTGGAGGCGGGGTGCTTCTAAGGGACCTAATAATGGCTGCTGCCAAGGCTACATATGAAGATGCCTAGAAAGAAAAAATGCAATTGAAAAAGGAGAATAATGAAATTGCTTACCATTATTTGATGGACAAACCAACTTCAAGCTCGTGCAGACATGCCTTTAGTTATTTCTCTAGGTGTGATGTGGTTATGAACAACCTATCAGAAGCCTTCAATTCAGCAATTATGTTGGCCAGAGACAAACCTATCCTAACCATGATGGAGTGGATTAGGACCTATGTCATGGGAAGGTTTCCAACAATGATGGAGAAGCTGAACAAGGATAATGGACAGATCATGCCTAGGCCATTGAAGAGGCTATCACAAGAGGTTGAGCACAGTAGGAATTGGGTCCCTAGGACTGTTGGTGCTCAAAGGTATGAGGTTCGCCATACTTTCACTTTGGAGAGACATGTTATAAGCTTGAGGGATAGGAGTTGTTGTTGTAGATTCTGGGAGTTGAATGGCTTTCCATGCAGACATGTTGTGCCAACAATTAGTTTCCGTGGCCATGATCCAAAGAACTATGTTCATGAATGCTACCAGAGGGCTGCTTACAGAGCAACATATGAGAATTTTGTCACACCATTACCTGGACCTAACCAGTGGATTGTTACCCCACATGATCATGTATGCATTATGCCACAACTGTATAAGAGAAGAGCAGGGAGGCCCAAGAAATTGAGAGGATAGATCCATATGAGGATCCTAATCCAAGTAAATTAAAGAGGGGGGTGCAAGCAATATGGGCACAATAAGAAGGGATGTAAGAACCCTATTCAAGAAGTGCAACCTGAAGTAGAAGAGCAAGTTGATGCACCTGAGGCTGAAGTAGAAAATGATGGACCTGAGGTTAAACCACAAAATACAATTTCTCAAAAGAAAACAAAGGTAATAATCCAAACAATTACTTGTGTATTATTGCTATGAAACCTGATGTATGTTGTAATAGATGTTGTATGTTTTTGCAGAAAAAGGGATTTAAGAAATGCAGTAAATGCAAGCAGTATAGGCACTATAAAAATAGATGTAAGAACACCCCTGAAATAAACACCATATTTCAGGCTCCTGCCCCCTTTCTTCCTGGTATTGTTATCAGGGAGCCTGCAAATAATGTTACCGCCCCAGTCCCTCTTAACTCTGGAAAATGGGTATGATTCGAACTCATATCTAATTGATACTGAATTTCCTGGGATTGTATTATAAACTAACCTTTGAACTTAATTTCAAAAGGAAAAAGTGTATGATGCTCCAAGATCAGAGGTTAAAAGTTGGAGTCAGGTGAATTATACTGTAGTGATTGGGAATCATGGAGGTGCAAGCACTTCTGCTTCTATCCTCCAAGTTGGGACTGAAGCTGGTACTTCAAGAACAGAAGATGGGACTGCAGCTGTTACAGGAAATGATATTTCCATGGCTACAGGAGATCAAGTTGTTGAAGATGGAGACACTTTACCTACACAATGTAGTGTTGTCATGGACAAAACAGTGAGAGAATCAACTTGATCTTGCTTTGGATGAAGGGAAAGGTTATTTGAGAGTGGGAAGGGGTAGCTTTTTGTGTGTGGGAATCAAGATCTGACTAATTAAATAATGGTTCACATGGTTCTTTCTTTTTCTTTCTAAAGAAGTTGAATGTGGACCACATGGCCACTAGGATGGTCGAATTTTTTGTAATATTTATGGGTGTTTGTGGACCACTTACTTTGACCACTAAGTTGCTGGATTTTAAATGTTTTTAACTATGTTTATCCTTCTGCAAACAATGACTGTTGGAGTAGTTTAACTCCTTATGTATTGATGGGTTAACCTAATCTATTTGCTTGTCCAGTTTAACTCTAATCTATTAACTTGTCTATGTTGGTTGTCTCTTTTTAGGCTCTTTTTAATAATGTTGAATGTGTATGATGAAGGAAGTACAAAGTCAGGCTAAGAAATAAATTCTTCAACAGTAACACAACAACTATGTTTAATGTCATTAAGGCTGCTTTTCATTAAATTGAGTACATGGTACATGAAACATACACAAAATAGTTCCTTTCATGAACAAAATACTGGCAACATGCCATTAACAAGAAACAAGTCTAGATGGATGACCTAACATAATACTCCTTCTTGCTACCATGAACAAAATACTGACAACATGCCATTAACAACAAACCATTCTAGATGGATGACCTAACATAATTAAACCCACTTCTTTCAGCACCTTCTTTCAACTCACTTCTTTCAAAACCTTCTTTCAACCCTTTCTTATACACAAACACCATATTGCTACAATGAAAGCAACCAGAGTAAACAAACGTGAGAGCTTCTTCTGGAATCTCTCAACTTCAAGCTTCATCTTGAGCTTCTGAATCTTTTTATTCAAATCAGGAGCAACATTAACAGAGTTAAATGAATTCCCAATCTAAGAATTTTAACTAATTGCATCAATTTCAATTGAGGATCTCTTCCCTGAATTGCATCTCTTCCCAGATTTGGATCATCAATCCAAAAAAAAAGAAGCCACAACTACCTAGAATCTGCAACAAACATTCAATTTGGTTACTCATAATTTCAACAAACCGCATCTTAAACAACTTGACAGGAAGACCATTCAGTTACTTGCCATTTTCTGCATCTGAGAAATCTCCTATCTTAGAAGAGATTCATGGTTTAGAAGAGAAGAGTGTTGTTCCTTTTTTCATGATTGTCTGCATTTTAGCTAAGTGTGTTTTTGCCAACATGTCGCACACAATGTTGTAACATCTTGACTATGAGATGTGTCCCTGCGGATCTGATATTAGTAGACTAAGTTATCTGTGAAGTTGTGCTTTGATTACGTGGTATTCAAGCTAGGGTTGTTGAAGAAGCTTTTGTGTGCTAACTGGAATATATTATAGTGGAATCAAATCTGCTGAAGAAGATTTGATTTGGTTTAAATTGTGAAAGTTGTTATCTTTTGTTCAAATCTTATTTGATAAGATTTGTTACCGGTTTAAAAGATTTGTTCCATATCTGTTTTGTGGACTCTATTTTTGTGCAAGTCCATTAAAGATCAAGACCTGAAGAGCAGCTATTTAAAGAGGCTTAACCCTAGTTTCTAAGTGTGCGTTTGGGACCGTTTTGTGGTGTTTTTAGGGTTTGCGGTTGTGAGTCCTTATTGTGTTATTTGTACAACACTCTACTGCCTCCATTGATAATCATATGGCATAGAGTTGGTTTGCTTAGTTGAGTTGTAATCTCTTCATCTTTTTTTTTAGAAAGCAAAAATATATATCTTCATAAATAGATGAGGAAATAGACAAGATTCAACACCCCTCCTCAAAGGGAACAAAAAGCTGGCTAAAAATACCGAATAAGCACCTTAAGCCAGAAAGAAAATAAATGAAAAAAAAAAGAACCCCAAGACCCGGAGAAGAAAAAGCCCCCAACGCCTAAGAGAAAAACTGAAAAAGCACCCGAAAGCCCCCAAAAGCCCACCCGACAACAACCAAACCCGCAAGGACAGAGAAAAAACCAGCCAAAAGCCCAATCTTGCAAGGGAGAAAAACCAGAAGGGGGTGCAGCAACACCCTCACCAAAAAATTAGAACAAGACCCAAAAAACACCCAGAACAACCCAGCACACCAACACCACCCTAGGGAGCTCCGTAAAGACGTGGATGAGTAGCAATGAGATGGTCAGCGAAGCTCTGAATGGCTTCCTCCTCAGAAAGTCCCTACGAGCTCTTGTCAAAGCACGAGCAGAACCACAAGCTTCAGGGAGAATTAGAGAAGATACCTCTACCATCGGTCGCACGACGACCTCATCAGCCAAAACTCCTAAGTCCTTCTGCTTTCCTTTTGCCAAGCCTTTCCTTGGTCGACCTTCATCTTTATCATGTTGTTTATTGTTTCAATCATTGTGGCAGTGATTGTGTGTGAGAAAGTGAGAGGGGATTCTCATACTTAAGGAGAGACCTAAGTAATAAACCACGGGTAGGAATAGGTAGAAAGGTAGTGAACTGGGGCAGTTCAATTAAGATCTTTTTGTACTTGATTCTCTATAATAGTGGATTATCTTTCTCGGGCTGAAGCCATCTAGATTTAGGTGATGTTGCACCGAACTGGGTTACCAATTCTCTATGTTCTTCATTATTTGTTGCTGGTTCAATACTGTGTTGCACTTGTGATGTATCTGTTGTACGTTGTGCAAGATGTCTTACACATTTGGTATGACATTTGTCCTGTGTGTGAACCAGAATTTCAAAGAGGAACGAGTTACCACGAGATGAACACAAACACGATTGACGAACGAAGTTCAGAGCAGGAAGATTGTAACGCCCCGATTTCTCGAGGGTCACTTTAGTAACATTTCCAAAAAATGTGGGTAATTTTGCGGTATTAAAAAACTTGACAATTGAAGGAGTAAATGGACTGAATAATTCCATTCTATTAATAAAATCTTGATTACAAATATTTCCTTCCATTTGAAAAACATAAGGATAAACTAATGCTCAACCGCTCTAGAGCCAACACAAAAAGAAGGTCTCTAGGTTAGGTTCGAACCCTACAGAAAACTCAGCTAACCCTCAAGTACTAACCCAAAACCATAATACCATTAAGACACATACATAGTTCTACGCCTGACATCCGCCAGTTCCTTGAATAAAAAGAGAACAAAATCTCATATGATCATCCTACAAGCTTCAACCAACAACGGTAAGCTTTCTACCCAAAAGGCTCTAGCCTTATACAAGACTCTACTTCTCCTCTGAGTGGGTCTCCTCGACGGTCGAACAATCAATCTCTAATAAGTTTTGCAATAGGGTTCTGGCATCAACAAACATGTAATCAATCCCACGAACGACTCACAGTGCACTCCACCGAACTCTGATACAAAGTCATGGTACTTGATAGTTCCTTTGCAAGTGTACAAAGTTACCTGTAGTAATAAATTATCGATCCCTCGAGGATTGTGATTCAATACTAATTCTCTTAACTTCTAATATTCAGATTATGAAAATAAAAACCAAATTTAAGGATTTTGAAGATGGTAGCAATCACTCATAAAAAGTAAAAGCGAATATCAAATAGTTTAAGAAATCAGATGAGAAAAATAGTACTTGGGTCCTATTTCACCTATTCGGCTTATGCCTTCATTCTAACAATGTTCATATGAATTTAATAAACTTCTCTACGGCGATTTAGCCTATGTTCTAAGATGTTGATAACTCACACGCCCTAGACTTTCAATTCAATTACTAAGTTTGTTTTACGAGCACCTAGACCAAGGAATTGAAGATTAAGTTCTATTTAAACTAGCCAAGGCAATTAGGTTCTACTCTTGAATCAAGCAGTAAGGAACGCCTAATCTAATTGTTTCCTTGTTTCTCTAATTCCTAATCAACTTCCGTTTTCATAAGAATCAGTAAATTACTCGCATGCATTCAAGTATAATCAAGATAAATTGAAACAACTACGTAGATTAATAAACAAAATTCATATGAAGCAAATGTTCGAATCAAAACATAATCCTAAAAAGGTTCCACATCCAAGTACTAAAAGAGGTTTAGCCAAGCATGACCATAATCAAGAATTCAAGAGAAAGAAAATAGCACCTAAAATCTCCAGAAGAAACCTTGCAAAAGCTCTCAAAACCCTAAGAAGTTTTTTGCTCAATTCCTATCACCAAAAGCTTTTAGAAATAATACTTCTACCAAAATATATATATTAAGTTTTTTCGTTTCCGTCTTTTTCCTCTAAGTATTCACGTGATATTCTTTTTTTGTTTTTTTTCCTTCTTCAATCACGTGGTCCAGGCTTTGAAAAAGCCAAAATCCGTCCCTTTACTGCCACGTGTCAGCTGCTAGTTGGTTCAAGCTCAAAGTGAGTGGACTCCAGTGCTTCGCGTGCTATAGTCTTACGGTGGACCTCTGCTACGATCGAGCCACATGGCGGGCAGTGAAGTTGCAGCCTTCGGATCTGCTGCGGAAGCATGGAAGCTCCGTCGACCAGCAGCACCGGATCAACACTATTTTTCTGATTTTCTCTTTTCTTTTTATTCCAAAAATCCTAAATAAAATAAAATAAAAATATCAAAATAAATCAAATAAAATACTGGAAAGATAACAACCTAAAAATAAACAACCTAAATCCTAACTAAATCTATCATTTAAAAAGTACTAATTAATAATAAGATAAAAACTACAAAAATCTACCAAATCATAATAAAAACTCATAAAATCCTAAAATAATTAAAAATACGAAAATTACTTAAAAATACCATAAAAACTAATTAAAACTTAGAAAATAAATTAAAAATAAAATAAAAGACCCACAAAAATACCCTTATATCCCCGGGTCAACAGTACTTCATCAGATCATCATGGATCCTCCACATAAGCAGCACCACTGCGACTTGAAGGTGCGAAAAACACTAGAAAGGGGGGGTTTGAATAGAGTTTTTGCTAAACGTTTCCCTTTTTCTAAGTTTTGGCAAACTTAAAGATAAGAACTAGGTGCTAAGGGATATGAAGTAAAGCACGCAAGTATTTTATCCTGGTTCACTTGAGATAAAAGCTCAAGCTAATCCAGTCCACCCGTGAGTGTTACAACTGCACTTTGCTACCTACTAAGTGACTAACAATACACTGATTTTCTCACTAGTATCCTCTTAAGAAGCTGATCTACCGATCCTCTTAAGACTAGCTAAACACTGAATCAAACTTGACTCAGTCCTCTCAAGATCCGACCAACCTTGGTCTCTTAAGGAACTTTACAAAGATTTGTAAAAGGTTTCAGGTTTACAATAAGTGCTTCTGAAAAGCTAATGGTAAACTCAGATGTTTAAGAACAATGAAGAAATAATGCTAAGAGATTGGTTCGAATAGGTTAAATGATTTCAGCAAAGTTTCTTAGCCTCTTTCTTCTTTCTTCAGCCTTTATATACTCCAAGACATGTGATGTAGCCGTTCCTAGGGTTTTGTCCGTTGGAGTGGCAATCTTGTAATATCAGACTGCTAGGCTGAACGAGGTAGGTGGCGGACAGACTGAGGCTTGTACGATTTGTACTACGATAGCGACCTGTCCTTTCACCAGTTGACTTGAGATCTGGAAAGCTTCAGATGAACGTTGGTGAAGCTTCTGATCATCGTCAGATTGAAGCTTGGATTCTTCTGACCTTGCAACTTCTGCTTCTGAACATGTTCCTCAGAACTTCTGAACGTCAGAGCTAGAATAGCTTGGGTCTTCAGAACCAACTTCTTGCAGGTCTTCAGAACTTGAGTCTTCTACTTCTGGACCGTTCCGCTGGAACATCTGGTCTTCAGAACTTCTGACTCCGGTTCTTCAGTACCTCTTGAGAGCTTGTGTCTTCAGAACTTCTGAAGGATTTGCCACTGTTCTGAACGAACATGGTAAGCTTTAGAGCTCTCTTTTTAGTATCCCTTGGTTCTTCTTCTTCTGAATGAATAGGCTTGGGTCAGATTCAGAACCTGTTTGTCACAACTAGAAGAGACAAACGTTAGGGTACCACAATTGTTCATCATCACAAACCTTAATTGTAATAATCAAAACATAGAGATGCAACCACTGATCAAACCTTGATCTTACACGACTTCCCCAAGGCATGATACTTGATAATGTCGTTATAACACCCCGATTTCCAGGTGCCACTTTAGAAACTCAAAAATAAAATAAAGCGAAAAAGCATGTCTTTTTTTTCGTTTTGTTTAAATAAAAAGACTTGTCGAAATAAAGACTCAATCCAATCGCGATTAACAGCGACTAATATACAATATAAGTACAGCCCTCGCTGTAACTAAAAACATTGTCACGTGTGTCCTCAAGTGACAGAAAGTAACATCAAGTAACTGAAAGTAGTGCTTGTAGGCAAATAAGTGCGACCCATAGTCAGAGTCATAAGCTTAATAAATATAGTCCTCCAAGAAAGTAAGTCAGCCTAGAACGGTCTCCAAAATACCTCTGTTGGTCAATCTGCAAGTGTACAGAAACCTCCGGGTTTTAAAATATCGAACCATAGGGATTGTGAGTGAGAATTGTGGATTTAAGCCTAAAGTTTGCAAGTTGTGAAAGCTATAAAATTCTGAAATTGATTTTGGTTGATGATGACAAAAGATTTGCAAAAGAGCAATATTGAAAGTGTTGAAAATAACAATTGATGAAAATGCCTTGGGTTATTGATCATCCAATCAACTCTAGTCTACCTATCCTATGCATGTGAAACCTTGATACATTCCTTGTTGTTTTAGCCTATGTATTCACTTATTGATTCCTCACATAAGCAATTTTCTCAAACTAAAAGTTAAGCCAAATTCCTTGTGTACTTAATCATTTAATTGAGGTTTTATAGCATACATATTCAGGCCAACGAAACCCAACCCTCACTTTATTCCTAGTAGCAAGCATAGAATGATCTATTCCAATTCATGTCCCTAAATCATAACAAATTTCCGTTTTGATTATAATCTAGTCTATAGCAAGTGTGCACTCAAGCTAAACATGCATAATGGAATTGAAATACAAGGTTAAATCAAGAACTCATGCATAGAGATAGGATTTAGAAAACTAAAGCTTCATAGAATCTCATAAACTCAAAGCATAAAAGAAAACTAGCCACTCATGGCTAGAGAATCCATACAAGAAATGTTAAAGAACCTGAGAAAAATTACAAGTTGGAAGCCTCTCACAAGCCCCAAGGTTCTCCTCAACTTTTAAACTTGATCCAAAATGAGTCAAATGTCTAAGTGTTCCAAAGAAATTGGCCAAAGCCTTATTTCTAGGCAAAACACACGAGTCTGGGCGCTCAGGCGCCAATTCAGCACGCTTGAGCGCCAATTCCATCCTGAAAACATGCCTCTGGAAGGCAATTGGCGCCTAGGCGCCAATTCCAGAAACCCTGGAAAACGTTGTTGGGTCCAGGTGGGCCAGCATCCTGCCTGCAGGTAGCATTCGAAACGGGGTGCTGTCTGCTACGCTATAAGAAATAACGTTGCGCCCTCACTAACACCAATTGGTTTTGGCGTAGTGGTAAGCGCGTGATCCTACAAGTGGTATCAGAGCCAGGTCCCGTGTTCGAATCCCACGGAAGGCATGCTGTGCAGCTAGTTTGGCTGGCAGGTGCTGGGGGGGGGGATTGTTGGGTCCAGGTGGGCCAGCATCCTGCCTGCAGGTAGCATTCGAAACGGGGTGCTGTCTGCTACGCTATAAGAAATAACGTTGCGCCCTCACTAACACCAATTGGTTTTGGCGTAGTGGTAAGCGCGTGATCCTACAAACGTAATTGGCGCCAATGGAGCACGCCTAGGCGCTCAAGCTCGCTGAAAAACCTTTTTATCTTCCTCTTAACTCCTCTTCAAGCCTCTTTAAGCCTTCCTTCAATTCCAAGCTTCTTGACCTTCCTTCTCCTTCAGTTTCGGACCTGAAAACTTAACCACCAAGCCAAGAAAAAATCTAGAAGCTCCAAGAGCCTATTAGCCAAGAGATCCCTCAAGTAGAATAGAGAAATTATGCAAGTCCTAAACTTACTTAAAATGCAAGAAAGGTCCCTATAAAACTACAAAATTACTAAAACAAAGTAAAAACACAAAGAAAGATAAAAATGCATGAGAATGCATGAAACACTACATGAGACTCAACAAGAAGACACAAAACCAACAATGAAATGACCTTAAAAACAGTACTAAAACAGGGTCATCAACCTCCTACGTCCGACAAACTCCATGTGATCCTCATGGAAGAGAACCACACAACAAGCTAATAGTCGGGGACCTACCCTGCCCCAAAATAATAAATGACAATCAGAGCTATGACAAAGACACCCGATATACTACACCCCTAACATCGACCCTCATCCGATCCTGCATGAAGTCCGGGTCCACGTCAAAGGCTCAGTAGTAGTTATTTCGCTTCGGGTCCTCCCCGAACGACGAACCATCACGAATCAACTGTTCAACGTCTGGCAGCAGGCCGACCGCCCAAACACAAACATACACACAAAGCCACAACGCAAGGGTCAACTCACAGAATATAATAGATAATACAAACAACATGTGAAGAAGAAGAGGGTATATATATATGTTGTATATATACATATAAGTTATGTATTGCCTACCCTAAGGTATATACATAGCATATTTATCAACATCAAATCATCAAGATATATAACGATGTTTATCAGCATCAAATCACAAATAACAATTGGATCTTCAACACATCAACAAATATAGTTAGGTGCATGGCGTGCCAATACAATGTCATGCTCAAAAGATGATCCGGATAAAATGTCACCATCTCGATCAATGAGACGAGCCAAGCAACTCGCTCCGCTAAAGCATCTCGCTTTTATGAAGCATCTTGCTCCTGTAAAGCAGCACGCTCCTGTGAAGCAACACGCTTCAATGAAGCATCTCGCTCCGATGAAGTCCGATCTGAGATCGTCCTTCGGAAAGCAGCACACTTTCCAAGAAATGTATGCATGAATGCAATATGGTTAGCCAAACAACGAAACGTCCTCACCAAGATACGCGTGTCTAGCTAGAGTACATTGTCTCTACAATACCCTAAGGTAAACAAGGAAGTGCTAGTCGCACTTGGTAACTTTCCTAGTCACTTTGGCTCACCGTCTCGACAGCCAACCAAACTGCTCAACGAGAAAAAGAATGCATTTCGCACTCAGTGACTTTTCAAGTTACTTTGGCTCACCAGTTCGATGGCCAAATGGGTTGTTCAACGAACAAGGGGTATGATGCTCGCACTCAGTGACTTTTCGATTTCCTCAGGCTCGTCAGCTCGATGGCTGAAAGGCTGCTCAATGAGCAAAGATGGTGCACTCGCACTTGGGGACTTTCCAATCATCCCTGGCTCATCCTTTGGATGGCTAGATAAACCGCTAAAGGAGCAAAAGGTGCTATCGCACTCAAGGTTTTCCTCACACTTAGATTGTCGACCCTTCCCGTTTTCCAAACCATTTTCACATCCTAAGTCTTTTCCAAGAGGTTATCATCATTATTTAAAAGTGTTCTATCTATGAATTGGGGAATTATGAATTTCATTTACAAATCAAGTTCTGGTTTCGTTTGTTTCAAAACTCTATAAGTCGAAAGATCCCAATAAACCCAAATAATTCTCGAGAAGGTCTCGATCCTAAAAGGGCAATGGCTTAGACCTCAGGTTAGAGCCTGCCTAACATTTCCCAAACCTCGTCATTAGCATGGCATAACATAACGTTTTCCCACACTCCGAAATCATATAATCATGTACTATCTCAAGTCAGTACAATTTAATAAAGCATATGCAAGACATCGTAAACTCAACATAAATAATGGCATATAACTCAATTCAATATTCAAACATAACAACAGCCAAATCATAAACACATATATCAACACATCCTATGATTAACCATTTAGCACATAGCATGTGAATCAATCAACAGCAACCAAAACGATAAGTAAATCTCAATCGACAATGTCAGCCGAAGCCTCAGAAAACGGAGACACACATCTCAATTAGTTCACTCGGTCGAAGCCTCCAGAAAACATTTCTCAGTCAAATAACAATCAAGTGCATAAACAATAAATCAAGTCGAATTGATCGACACCTAAGACATTAGCTAGCAAGGTAAGTTGCCCTCACCTTAGCCAATTTCCTTACAAAGCTGCAACTCCAACCCATTCACATCTTTGCTTTTCCGTGTTAGCTCGCTTCCTTTTGTCCTTTGGCTTCGTCGCCAAGCATCTTCGTTATTCGTACCCTTCATAAGTATACGTAACATAATCACTAATTGAACTTCTCACTAACTCAAAGCCTAAACTATGACTTCAAGCAATTGACTCGAAGCGAACACATGTTAAACGACTCTTTCTCAGTCAACAGCTACAGTGATTAGTAAATTACTTATCTCTTTTTGAAATGAAAACCATTTTGTAAAACAAATCGCAACTCTTCACTAATCAACTGTTAAACTTTGATTTTCAAAATAACAATGAAAATGTTTATTTTTCTTTAAAACTTGCTTACTCGAGGCTAAAACATATACAAGAGTTGAAGGCTTACGAAAATCAAGTTTCAGAAACTTGTCGGCGAAGAGTCGCCAGAGAAAGTTGCGGCGCACGGGGTTGACGGAGGAACTGTCGCCGGAGACACAAAGAAAAGTGGTTCCTTCATCCTTTCGCGGCCAGAAGCTCAACGGCGATGTCCGTTTCCCCAAAGAATCAACGGTTTGTTCTAAAAGTTCAGCCAAAGGTCGACAGTGGTCGTCGGGGTCGTCGAATAAAATGACCCAAATATGAAATTGAAAATAGGGTTTTACTCTCCTCACGGCAAGGATCAGAGCAGTATCCTCCGGTTTTCCATCGGTCGTCGGAGATGACCGGAAAAAGCTTCCGAAGGCGGCAACGGCGGCGGTCGACAACGACGGAATGACGATCCGGAACATGGGTTTTGTTGTAGACGTCGCAAGGGTTCCAACGGTACTAACCTCGCTGTGAACGGAGGCTCGAGGTGTAACACCCCGATTTCGGTGGCGTCACTTTAGTAACCAAAAAGAAAATAAAGGCGGAAAAACGTGAATATTTTTTTTTGATATTTGTTTTAAGTAAATAAAAAACTTGTCGAATTTAAAGATGTATCGACGAAAGATTAACATGACTAGTATACAGATATATATACATCCCCACAGTAAGTAACATGCTACGTCACGAGTAACCTCCAGTGACGGAAAAGTAGTGCCTGACGGCAAATATGTACAGACAAAATATAAGGTCAGTATTCTGAATACAGTCCTCCAAAAAGAAAGTAGGTCAGCTCAAAACGGCTCGAAGACCTCCTAATCCGACCAACTCCCTGTGACTCCCGTAAAGAGAACCACACAAAAAGCTAAAGGTCGGGGACCTACCCTGCCCCAAAATGAGAAAAAAACTGAAGATTAGAGACACGACGCTACTCCTACCCTAATCCTGACTAGAGGAGTACTACGCACCATTCCCAGCTACGCATCACCATGGTCATCGTCTGAATCTGAATCCAAGACGACCAGGTCAATGACTGCATCGGTCCTCACAGCGGGTCCTACGGGTACTGTACCCGATCCCAAATCAACAGTAGCCGCGACGGTGGGTGAGCTAGAGTCAGATGAAGTCCCTCCTACAGGCAACTCCTCCGAAGGGTCCTCCTCGTCCTCAGGCGACGGTGGTGGTACTACAACTCCAGGGCCACAGTGCACGCCCGGTGGTAGGTTGAAGCTAACGGTGTGGCGTCTCAAGACTCCGTACGTCAGGTTTCCCATTCTGGCAACGCGGTCCTCCATTATTCGCCCCGTGTAAATAGCTCGGTGACCGGCGGGGTCGATCACCCATGAGCCCGGGGTGTCCTGATCCAACAACTCGAACCTAGTCCCCCCCGAAGGGATGACCATCTCGAACCAATCCGGCATAAACATCTGACAAAAGGCGTAGTCTGCCCAAACACACACAGAAGGCGCGAGGGTCAACTCCAAAGAATTACATAAGTAATACACCAAGTAGGTAAAGTTTAAGGAATAGCTACTTAGGCTTAATAGTTAGCGATAGCGTCATAACATTATATATCTCCCAATGAATATAAATGACGATAATAATAATTAACATGCATCAAGTAAGTTTAACAAGTATCAATCACACTCGGCAACTAAGTCAGTATGAATGGTGCATGAAATGCAAATGCAAAGGAACAAGATGCATTCCGGAGGGATGGGCACCAACGAGTCAGCCCTAACACCAGCCACGGTGGGACCATTTTTGCTCGGGCGTCTCTTATACCAAACAAAGTGTAGTCAGATCAGCAGTGAACCCGTAGGTCTGCCATTTCCGTCTGCTACTAAGAATCACCGTAGTGTTCTTATATGGAAATCCGGGTCTTATGACCATTTTGGAATCCATCGAGGCCCGACATCCTGCTGTATATTAACCTCAAAATGAGTGCATGAATGCAAAGTGATTAGCCAAACAACGTCTCCGATCTCACTCGTCACGTCGTCACGTGTTCTAGCTAACTTATTGTCTCTAAAAAGAATACCCTAAGGTAAATGTCGATTCTGCGACAAAAGACAATTAATTATCAAAAAGAGTGCAATCACTCGTGATAACTTCTCGAGTTATCTGACTCATCTCCATCCGATGTCAAAATCTGCTCAGCGAGCGAAGAGTACCAATGTACTTGGAAACTTATAGTTCCCGGACTTATCTTTTAGATAGTCAAATAAATAAACTGCTCATTGAGCAAAAGAGCATCAAAGTACTCAAAACTTATCAATTTCCCGGCTTATCTTTTAGACAGCCAAATAACAAACTGCTCATCGAGCAAAGAGTATAAAATACTCAGAAACTTATTAGTTTTCCTAAATCTTGGATTCGGCGACACTTCTCATTTTCCAAATCTAATATTCAAGTCCTAAGCTCTTGTTTGAGATTGTGATCATTATTCAAAGGTTTAGAGGTTGTTTTATGTCTTATGAATTTTCCTTGTAAAAACAGTTTCCATTTAGTTTTATCTCTAACCTTATGAGTTTAAAAGATCCCATAATCCCAAGTAATTCCCAGAGAAGGTCTCGATCCATCAAAACGATAACAAGGCCCGAAACTCTGTTCGTCCCGTCAGACTTTCTCAAAATCTAACGATAAATTCTGGCATAACTGCTCGTTATCCTCACTCTGACGAACAACAGATATATGTGTATTTGCATATTCAAAACAATACAATCTAACAGTCATGGCACATATATCAATACATTGAGGAATAACCATTTAGCACTTAGCATATAGGGCAAATATCACACATCCTAGATTAACCAGGTAGCACATAGCATGTGAATCAATCTCAATAGCTATTCAAGCAATAAATGATTATCAATTGTCAGCCGTAGCCTCAGAAAACGTTTTTCCCAGTCAAACACAACCAAGTGCATAAACAGTAAATCAATTCGAAATCGTCGACACCTAATTCATTATCTAGTATTCAGTGAGAAGCCCTCACCTGTAGGTTCTCCAGCTCGCTCACTAAGTTTTCCTTCACAAACTTCCTCTTCGAATGCACAAAGTTCCTCAAACGAACCTTAGAAGAAATTCACAGAAATCAATCACAATGAGTCAGAAACTCAGCAACAATACGTACTAGGGTTACACGAAACATTATAAACTCCTAAGTACGACAATCTAACGCGTTAAGACAAGTTTTCGAAAAACGAAATTCCCCCCCCCCCTAATGAGGAGCTCTCGGCCACTTTTCACAATTAGATGGGCCGATTTTTCTTCGATCAAACTTGGTTCCTAGGTTATCATTAGCCGTAACTAAGATGAATCTAAGCTCAGAAAAATTTTCGGATCGAAAACTGTCGCAGGGGTATTTTGGTCATTATATTCAGCTCAGAATTTCAAAACTGGATTTTCGAAAAATAAATTGGATGGGGACGTCACTGAAGGTATGAAAAACGGTAGAAAGGGGGGGTTTGAATAACGTGTCCTGTAACACCCCGATTTCGGTGGCGTCACTTTAGTAACCAAAAGTAAACTTAATGCGGAAATACGTGAATATTTTTTTTTTCGATATAATAACTAAGACAAGACTGAATTAAATAAAACCCAAATGCGAAAAGCAATAAAACTATTATACAATATATATTTACAACCCCCGCTGTAAGTACCCAACCTCGTCACGAGTGACCTCCAGTGACGGAAAGTAGTAGAAAAGAACGCCCGTAGGCAAAAGGTATAATCCAAAAGAAAGGTTAGGTGTCTGCAACACTGTCCCTCAAAATAAGAATAAGTCAGCCCAGATGGCCTAAAACAAGACCTCTTAAGTCCAACCAACTCTCTGTGATTCCCGTAAAGGAACCACACAAAAAGCTATAGGTGGGAAACTACCCTGTCCCCAAAGAAAACAAATGATGTTCAGAGCTAAGACTCTACTCCTACACTAATCCCATCTCGAGGAGCTCACACCAGCACTAAAACCTACATGCTAGCATGATCGTCGTCCGAATTCGAAATCCAGAACGACCTAGTCTATGTACACCATCCGTCCTCCGCTCGCTATCGCGATGCGCTCCTGTTCCAGCATCCCAACTCTAGTTTCCCCCGAAGGGTGAACCGTCGTGAACCAGTCCGCCAAAGACATCTGACAAAGGGCGTTTGTCCGCCAAAGCACACACAGAAGACGCGAGGGTCAACTCCAAAGAATTACATAAATAATAGCACCAATAGATATAGATAAGAGAATAGCCACTTAGGCTTATAGCTAGGGATAACATCCTAGGGTTGCATATTCCATAATGAACTTAACAGCAATAATAACAATTAACATGTTCCAAATAGGATTAACAAATAACAATCACACTCGACAACTAAATCAGTATGCATGAATGCAGGATGATTAGTCAAACAACGTCTCCGACTCTCACTCGACACGTCGCCACGTGTTCTAGGTAAATTAAAGTCTCTAAAAGCTTACCCTAAGGTAAAGTCGATTATGCGACAAAAGACACTTCTTCACATCAACATAGTAACTCATGATGATCTCCGGATCATCCGACTCATCTCAATCCGATGGTCACAACTGCCCAACAAGAAAAGAGTATCACATACTCGGAAACTACCGGTTTCCCGGACTTATCCCCAGGATAGCCCAACAATTAGGCATGTCAAGTCGATCCAACCCCTTGGGTTGAACATACGGACTCGCACACGCAACTCCCACAATTAGGCATGTCGAGTCGATCCAACCCATCGGGATGGACATACGGACTCGCACACGCAACAAATGACAACGCCAAGTCGATTCACTCAAAGGAGTCGAACATACGGACGTTGCGCGTGTCCAATGACTATCGCCGAATCGATACAATCCATCGGATTGAACATACGGATCCGTGCGTGTCGAAAAGTTGTCGCTGAATCGATCCAATCCCTCGGATTGAACATACGGATTCACGCGAGGTAAAATGGCAATCGCTGAATCGATCCAATCCCTCTGATTGAACATACGGACTCACGCGTGCCTGAGTGACTACCGCCGAATCGATCCAATCCATCGGATTGAATATACGGATTCGCGCGTGTCACAAATATTGCCGAATTGGCCCAACCCGTCGGGTTTGGACATACGGATTCGCGCCGCAAAGTCGAAGATACACCCAACAACATAGCTACTCCAACAGCACAACAACAATAGCTGCTCCAACAGCACAACAACAAACGCTGCTCCAACAACACCACAACATCTACATACTCGAAGCCTCTCAACTTTCTCAATGCTGGGATCCGACGACACTTCTCGTTTTCCAAAACTATGATTTGCATCCAAAGCTTCCTTCCAAGATTATTACCATTACTTAAAGATTTAGAGGTTGTTTAATGTCTTATGAGTTTTCTTTACAAAATAATTATCCTTTTAGTCTTATCGCAAATCCTATAAGTTCTCGGGATCTCCTAATCCCCAAATGACTCCAGAGAATGTCTCGATCCATAAACATCATAACAAGGCCCGAATCTCATTCGTCCTTTCAAGCTTCCTCAAAACTCTCAAAATAAAATCGGCATGACCTGCCCGCTTTTCTCACCGTTCAGAAACTCAGATTCCAGTACAGAGCATATTCAATTCATCACAATCAACAACATGTCATATATCGATAAATCGCATCATAAACACTTAGCACTTAGCATATAAAGCATGCACCACACATCCTAGATTACCCACATAACACATAGCATGTAAGTCAATCTCAAAAACATTCAGTAGATGAATCGTCTACATTGTCAGCCGAAGCCTCAGAAAACATTTTCCAATCACACACAATTCCAGTGCATAAACAGTAAACAATGTCGAAACATCGACCCTAAGCATTAACTAGAGATTCAGTGAGAAGCCCTCACCTGTAGATTCTCCAGGACGATCTCCTAACACTTGTTCACAATCAAAGGCTTGCTCCTCTGGGAATTCCTCAAAATCGCCTTTAGAGCAAAACCACAGAAATACTATCAGAGTCTATCGAAAACTAAGCTATCGATACTTACTAAGGTTACTCGAAGTAATCTATACTCTAAGGTACGATAATCTAGCGCGGAAGACAAGTTTTCGGAAAAGGAAATTTTCCTCTTCCCCCCTAATAGGGCTCGGCCACTTTGTGCAATTATGGGGCTCGATTTTTCTTCAATCAAACTTGGTTCCTATGCTTTCATAAGCCGTAACTAAGGGTATTCTGAACTCGGAAAAATTATCGGATCAAAAACTGTCGCAGGGGTATTTTGGTCATGATTTTTAACTTAGGATTTTTCAAAACTGAAATCCCAAAAATAAAATTTTGCAGGGACGTCACCAACGACGTTTATGACAACTAATCCTACTAGCACTAAGCTAAGGCGATAGTTTTCAGCCTAAAGGTTGAAGCTTTACACCAAAAAACTCCAAAAATGGGTATTTTAGGTTCAAATTGATTCCGGCGGAATTCCGGCGACATAACGGAAAATCTAACCCGGCAGAAGTGATCTTGGGCGCATAAGGAAGAGGTTTAGAATCAGAAATGAAAGATTCAGGATAGTTTTGCAAAAACCCATAAACTATCCGCTCAGAAAACTCTACAGAAAAGCTATGGAAAAAGCGATCAGAGGTAAGGATTAGCGACTATACCTCGAAGCCTTGAAGTAGCAACTAACAGATCAACGATCAAGCAAACGATGAAGAAAAACTCTTCTTCCTTCTTCCTTGTTCTTGGCCGCGGTTTTGGAGAGAAAATGGAGGAGAATTTGTGTTTTTCTTCCTTTCTTTGCTATATATAAAGGTTGGAAATTCGCGGGAAAATGAAAGTTTCGCGAATCTGATTTTTCCGGCTTCATTCTCCATGAATTAATAGATATGTTTTGGCAAAAGAATTCCAAAACTATAAAGAGGTCTCCTTGTATTTTTGGCAACTAAAGCATAGTCGGTATAAAACTATTTTATTGGTGATAGTAGTTAAACCTCAGAAGGTTGGAGGATCAGATGATAAAACGACTAGTTAAGTCCCTTGAGGTATAGTTATGATTTGATCTTCTAGAGGTTAAGTCTTGATCTGTGTGAGGTGTTTAGGATTTCAGTAAGTCGAAATTGGTTTGAGTGAGGAATGTTTTGAGGACGAAGACGACAATACTGGATTGTTGGATATTAAGAAGATGATTAGCTTATGAGTGGTCAACGAATTGATGATTAAGGGGATGAGTCTCGTCATGCACGAGGTATTAAGACTCAAGTCGAGTTTTAAATTTGAACGGTGACTCCCGGATAAAACAGTTGAGAGGGAAGGAAATCGAGTTAGTGAAAGTCATTTGGAATAAAGACACTGGTGATGCGACATGGGAGCTGAAGGAGAAGATTCAAGAACAATATCCAGGACTATTTACTAACCCTTAAGTTTCGAGGTCGAAACTTTCTTTTTGGAGGGTAGTAATGTAAGGCCCAAGTTTTTAAGCTTATGCTAAGTGAATAAACTTCCTATTCACGATTAGGGTTGATGTAATGTGAAGGGAAACCTGAACGAAAGTTTATTAAATGAAATATATTTATGAAGGAGAAAGTTCAGGAAAAGTTCAAGGATTGCATTATGATCGATAAAAGTTATAGCACGATCGTTTTACGCTTAAACCTAGGTCAGAAACCCTAGTATATAGCTAATTTTCACTTTTAGGCACGACGGAAGTTAATTCCAAAAATCTTCAGAGAAATGTTAGAACTTCTCTTTTTCCATATATCACAATCGTTTCGAGGCGAAACTCTAGAATCTACGAACGTCCGATTCCAATCATCGGAAGTTTGCCGAAACCGAATCCCTGGTATTTCAAAACCCTAGAATTTCTCGACAATGAAGACTTTTTCTATTCAGAGCTTCAAATGAATATTCTACACGCGTACACCCATTTCTCTTGATGATTTCAATCTTTCTTCAGAAGGAAGTTTTCTATTCCGACATTCGATGCAAAAAGCAACTTATCGGGTAAAATAGTTTTATACCGACTATGCTTTAGTTGCCAAAAATACAAGGAGACCTCTTTATAGTTTTGGAATTCTTTTGCCAAAACATATCTATTAATTCATGGAGAATGAAGCCGGAAAAATCAGATTCGCGAAACTTTCATTTTCCCGCGAATTTCCAACCTTTACATATAGCAAAGAAAGGAAGAAAAACACAAATTCTCCTCCATTTTCTCTCCCAAAACCGCGGCCAAGAACAAGGAAGAAGAGTTTTTCTTCATCGTTTGCTTGATCGTTGATCCGTTAGTTGCTACTTCAAGGCTTCGAGGTATAGTCGCTAATCCTTACCTCTGATCGCTTTTTCCATAGCTTTTCTGTAGAGTTTTCTAAGTGGATAGTTTATGGGTTTTTGCAAAACTATCCTGAATCTTTCATTTCTGATTCTAAACCTCTTCCTTATGCGCCCAAGATCACTTCTGCCGGGTTAGATTTTCCGTTATGTCGCCGGAATTCCGCCGGAATCAATTTGAACCTAAAATACCCATTTTTGGAGTTTTTTGGTGTAAAGCTTCAACCTTTAGGCTGAAAACTATCGCCTTAGCTTAGTGCTAGTAGGATTAGTTGTCATAAACGTCGTTGGTGACGTCCCTGCAAAATTTTATTTTTGGGATTTCAGTTTTGAAAAATCCTAAGTTGAAAATCATGTATGAATAAGGGATGTGGTGGTGATAGTAGTTAAACCTCAGAAGGTTGGAGGATCAGATGATAAAACGACTAGTTAAGTCCCTTGAGGTATAGTTATGATTTGATCTTCTAGAGGTTAAGTCTTGATCTGTTTGAAGTGTTTAGGATTTCAGTAAGTCGAAATTGGTTTGAGTGAGGAATGTTTTGAGGACGAAGACGACAATAATGGATTGTTGGATATTAAGAAGATGATTAGCTTATGAGTGGTCAACGAATTGATGATTAAGGGGATGAGTCTCGTCATGCACGAGGTATTAAGACTCAAGTCGAGTTTTAAATTTGAACGGTGACTCCCGGATAAAACAGTTGAGAGGGAAGGAAATCGAGTTAGTGAAAGTCATTTGGAATAAAGACACTGGTGATGCGACATGGGAGCTGAAGGAGAAGATTCAAGAACAATATCCAGGACTATTTACTAACCCTTAAGTTTCGAGGTCGAAACTTTCTTTTTGGAGGGTAGTAATGTAAGGCCCAAGTTTTTAAGCTTATGCTAAGTGAATAAACTTCCTATTCACGATTAGGGTTGATGTAATGTGAAGGGAAACCTGAACGAAAGTTTATTAAATGAAATATATTTATGAAGGAGAAAGTTCAGGAAAAGTTCAAGGATTGCATTATGATCGATAAAAGTTATAGCACGATCGTTTTACGCTTAAACCTAGGTCAGAAACCCTAGTATATAGCTAATTTTCACTTTTAGGCACGACGGAAGTTAATTCCAAAAATCTTCAGAGAAATGTTAGAACTTCTCTTTTTCCATATATCACAATCGTTTCGAGGCGAAACTCTAGAATCTACGAACGTCCGATTCCAATCATCGGAAGTTTGCCGAAACCGAATCCCTGGTATTTCAAAACCCTAGAATTTCTCGACAATGAAGACTTTTTCTATTCAGAGCTTCAAATGAATATTCTACACGCGTACACCCATTTCTCTTGATGATTTCAATCTTTCTTCAGAAGGAAGTTTTCTATTCCGACATTCGATGCAAAAAGCAACTTATCGGGTAAAATAGTTTTATACCGACTATGCTTTAGTTGCCAAAAATACAAGGAGACCTCTTTATAGTTTTGGAATTCTTTTGCCAAAACATATCTATTAATTCATGGAGAATGAAGCCGGAAAAATCAGATTCGCGAAACTTTCATTTTCCCGCGAATTTCCAACCTTTATATATAGCAAAGAAAGGAAGTAAAACACAAATTCTCCTCCATTTTCTCTCCCAAAACCGCGGCCAAGAACAAGGAAGAAGGAAGAAGAGTTTTTCTTCATCGTTTGCTTGATCGTTGATCCGTTAGTTGCTACTTCAAGGCTTCGAGGTATAGTCGTTAATCCTTACCTCTGATCGCTTTTTCCATAGCTTTTCTGTAGAGTTTTCTGAGCGGATAGTTTATGGGTTCTTGCAAAACTATCCTGAATCTTTCATTTCTGATTCTAAACCTCTTCCTTATGCGCCCAAGATCACTTCTGCCAGGTTAGATTTTCCGTTATGTCGCTGGAATTCCGCCGGAATCAATTTGAACCTAAAATACCCATTTTTGGAGTTTTTTGGTGTAAAGCTTCAACCTTTAGGCTGAAAACTATCGCCTTAGCTTAGTGCTAGTAGGATTAGTTGTCATAAACGTCGTTGGTGACGTCCCTGCAAAATTTTATTTTTGGGATTTCAGTTTTGAAAAATCCTAAGTTAAAAATCATGACCAAAATACCCCTGCGACAGTTTTTGATCCGATAATTTTTCTGAGTTCAGAATACCCTTAGTTACGACTTATGAAAGCATAGGAACCAAGTTTGATTGAAGAAAAATCGAGCCCCATAATTGCACAAAGTGGCCGAGCCCTATTAGTGGGGAAGAGGAAAATTTCCTTTTCCGAAAACTTGTCTTTCGCGCTAGATTATCGTACCTTAGAGTATAGATTACTTCGAGTAACCTTAGTAAGTATCGATAGCTTAGTTTTCGATAGACTCTGATAGTATTTCTGTGGTTTTGCTCTAAAGGCGATTTTGAGGAATTCCCAGAGGAGCAAGCCTTTGATTGTGAACAAGTGTTAGGAGATCGTCCTGGAGAATCTACAGGTGAGGGCTTCTCACTGAATCTCTAGTTAATGCTTAGGGTCGATGTTTCGACATTGTTTACTGTTTATGCACTGGAATTGTGTGTGATTGGAAAATGTTTTCTAAGGCTTCGGCTGACAATGTAGACGATTCATCTACTGAATGTTTTTGAGATTGACTTACATGCTATGTGTTATGTGGGTAATCTAGGATGTGTGGTGCATGCTTTATATGCTAAGTGCTAAGTGTTTATGATGCGATTTATCGATATATGACATGTTGTTGATTGTGATGAATTGAATATGCTCTGTACTGGAATCTGAGTTTCTGAACGGTGAGAAAAGCGGGCAGGTCATGCCGATTTTATTTTGAGAGTTTTGAGGAAGCTTGAAAGGACGAATGAGATTCGGGCCTTGTTATGATGTTTATGGATCGAGACATTCTCTGGAGTCATTTGGGGATTAGGAGATCCCGAGAACTTATAGGATTTGCGATAAGACTAAAAGGATAATTATTTTGTAAAGAAAACTCATAAGACATTAAACAACCTCTAAATCTTTAAGTAATGGTAATAATCTCGGAAGGAAGCTTTGGATGCAAATCATAGTTTTGGAAAACGAGAAGTGTCGTCGGATCCCAGCATTGAGAAAGTTGAGAGGCTTCGAGTATGTAGATGTTGTGGTGCTGTTGGAGCAGCGTTTGTTGTTGTGCTGTTGGAGCAGCTATTGTTGTTGTGCTGTTGGAGTAGCTATGTTGTTGGGTGTATCTTCGACTTTGCGGCGCGAATCCGTATGTCCAAACCCGACGGGTTGGGCCAATTCGGCAATATTTGTGACACGCGCGAATCCGTATATTCAATCCGATGGATTGGATCGATTCGGCGGTAGTCACTCAGGTACGCGTGAGTCCGTATGTTCAATCAGAGGGATTGGATCGATTCAGCGATTGCCATTTTACCTCGCGTGAATCCGTATGTTCAATCAGAGGGATTGGATCGATTCAGCGACAACTTTTCGACACGCGCGGATCCGTATGTTCAATCCGATGGATTGGATCGATTCGGCGATAGTCATTGGACACGCGCAACGTCCGTATGTTCGACTCCTTTGAGTGAATCGACTTGGCGTTGTCATTTGTTGCGTGTGCGAGTCCGTATGTCCATCCCGATGGGTTGGATCAACTCGACATGCCTAATTGTGGGAGTTGCGTGTGCGAGTCCGTATGTTCAACCCAAGGGGTTGGATCGACTTGACATGCCTAATTGTTGGGCTATCCTGGGGATAAGTCCGGGAAACCGGTAGTTTCCGAGTATGTGATACTCTTTGCTTGTTGAGCAGTTGTGACCATCGGATTGAGATGAGTCGGATGATCCGGAGATCATCATGAGTTACTATGTTGATGTGAAGAAGTGTCTTTTGTCGCAGAATCGACTTTAACTTAGGGTAAGCTTTTAGAGACTTTAATTTACCTAGAACACGTGGCGACGTGTCGAGTGAGAGTCGGAGACGTTGTTTGACTAATCATCCTGCATTCATGCATACTGATTTAGTTGTCGAGTGTGATTGTTATTTGTTAATCCTATTTGGAACATGTTAATTGTTATTATTGCTGTTAAGTTCATTATGGAATATGCAACCCTAGGATGTTATCCCTAGCTATAAGCCTAAGTGGCTATTCTCTTATCTATATCTATTGGTGCTATTATTTATGTAATTCTTTGGAGTTGACCATCGCGTCTTCTGTGTGTGCTTTGGCGGACAAACGGCCTTTGTCAGATGTCTTTGGCGGACTGGTTCACGACGGTTCACCCTTCGGGGGAAACTAGAGTTGGGATGCTGGAACAGGAGCGCATCGCGATAGCGAGCGGAGGACGGATGGTGTACATAGACTAGGTCGTTCTGGATTGCGAATTCGGACGACGATCATGCTAGCATGTAGGTTTTAGTGCTGGTGTGAGCTCCTCGAGATGGGATTAGTGTAGGAGTAGAGTCTTAGCTCTGAACATCATTTGTTTTCTTTGGGGACAGGGTAGTTTCCCACCTATAGCTTTTTGTGTGGTTCCTTTACGGGAATCACAGAGAGTTGGTTGGACTTAAGAGGTCTTGTTTTAGGCCATCTGGGCTGACTTATTCTTATTTTGAGGGACAGTGTTGCAGACACCTAACCTTTCTTTTGGATTATACCTTTTGCCTACGGGCGTTCTTTTCTACTACTTTCCGTCACTGGAGGTCACTCGTGACGAGGTTGGGTACTTACAACGGGGGTTGTAAATATATATTGTATAATAGTTTTATTGCTTTTCGCATTTGGGTTTTATTTAATTCAGTCTTGTCTTAGTTATTATATCGAAAAAAAAAAATATTCACGTATTTCCGCATTAAGTTTACTTTTGGTTACTAAAGTGACGCCACCGAAATCGGGGTGTTACACTTCCACCTTGAAGATTTTAATAAATCTTTTCGTGAACAGAGTGCTAAAGATAAGAGATAGAAAAGCACACAAGGATTTTATCCTGGTTCACTTGATAAATCACTCAAGCTACTCCAGTCCACCCGTTAAGGTGATTTCTTCCTTCTAAGAATGAAGGCAATCCACTAATCAGGTAAGAGTTACAACTGCACTTGAAACCTACAAGTGACTAACAATTACACTGACTTAGCTCACACTAGGATTCACTATCTTAGTCTTCTCTAGGATCCGATCAACCTTGATCTCCTAAAGGAACTAAACAAACTGTTTATCAAAGAAATGTTTACAAGAGATTTGCTTCTAAAAAGCTGATAGTAAACACAATGAATTTCAGATGAAAGAAAGCTTAGAAGAATTTGAATTTGTCTTGCGCGTATGTGAATGCTTCTAGCCGCTTCTTTCAGTCTTCAGCCTCTTTTTATACTCCAAGGATTAGGGTTGAACGTTGCATGGGAAATGCTACCGTTGGAGGGCAGTTCTGGAAAATCCAGCTTCTGCTGTGTCTGAGACTGTTAGGTAGGTCGTCAGGAAGGTACAGTTGCTTTTGTACTTGGATAGCGACTTGACCTTTAAACCTAGGAGACTTCTGATCATGGGAATGCTTCATGTTGGAACTTGTGAAGCCGGTTGATCAGAGTCAGAGGGAAAGCACAGATCCTCTGACCATTGTATCTTCTGATTCTGAACTCAGAGGGAAGTACTTGGTCTTCAGAGTTTCTTGCTTCTGGACATCAGAGTTTCCACTATTCAGCTTCTGGATCTTCAGAGTCTTCCACACCATCAGAACATCTGAACCTTCAGTGTTGCTTGGTTGTCAGAACTTCTGGATCTTCAGAACTTCTAGTGACTGAGTCCTTATCAGAGCATGTATAACTTCAGATCTTCTGAAGCATTTCTACTGTTCATGCTGAACATAGATGTTGCGAAAGCGTTGCTTGGGTCACTCTATATGCACAGTGCTTCTGATTTGTGTGAGATGGAATTGAGGTCAGAGCCTGTAAATAGCACACTCAGAAAAACACGTTAGAGTACCACAATTGTTCATATCAAAAGGTTAACTTGTAATCATCAAAACGTAGAGTTGTACTACTAGATCAAAACTTGATCTTACAATCTCCCCCTTTTTGATGATGACAAAACTAAGATTTTTGATGAACAATTCTTAAACAATAAACTGAATTCACTCAGAGTTTAGGGATATAGAATAAAAACTTATCCTGATGTGAATAATTTATCTTGCTCATTCTGAATTCAAGTCACTGCTTGATTCTGAGCTTAGCTCCCCCTGATTCTAATACTAGATGAAAACGTTAGAGAAAAGTAGATTCTGAGCTAAATAATATAAGAGTTCAAAGTGAAAAACTTATGACATAGATGAAATAGAATAATCAGAGCGCATAAGTAATCAGAGTCAACGGACAAGGTATCAGAGTCTTGGGTAACAGAGTCAAACTAGAATCACTTCAGAAGAAGTGAAATGTATTCCTTGTATTTGCCCAGTGACATATCTATGGTCATAAAGGTGGAACTCTTAAATTCTCCAAAAAAAAAATAAACCACACTAACACATTGTACACATCAAAAACTGGGTTGTACTCCCCCTTTTTGTCATAAGCAAAAAGCTTGGGGTGTGAAAAACTTAGCTTGAAGTACAAGGTACTCCCCCTTAGAGAAGGTCTAAGTTTTAAGAAAATTAAAACGATGCATGAATCAGAGTTAGGAGAAATAAAGAGAAGAGTTAATGCACAAGAAGAACGTTTACCACCGGCCAAGGGAGTAAAGACAAGGGTCAGTTACCAAGAACTTAACCTCGAGAAACTGTAAGAGCATTAACTTTCAGAGAGAAAGTGAAGCCTATATAAAGCGATAGAGAATAGGGTAAGCTTCACAACTCGAACAATACTATAAAAAGAGAAATGGCATCAAACATGATCGCACTAGAAGAGCTGAGAAAGAAGGCCTTTGAGGACGACTTGTTCCTTAACATTAGGCATCCAGAGGGTACAAAGACCATCTCAAAGCTTGCGAGAGCACTACTGGAGGAGGGCCTACGTCCAGAGTTGAAGAATGACTTGAGGGAATTCCTAGCCTTCGTGGAGGAAGTGCAGGAACTGAGCCAGCTTGAACTAAAGCTGCTGGAAGAGAAAGAAATTATAGAAAAGAAGCTCAAGACTTCAGAAGAAATTCTAGAGAGGGATGAGCAGATTGTCAATCTCAACAACATCCAGTATACACTGGATCGTCTAGAGAAGGAGAGGTCAGAGCAGCGCCAGGAGTGCAGAAGAATGAGGAGGGATCCTCCATTCTAGGATTTTTAGGGATAAGAAGAACATGTATGATGTAAATGCAGTTCAGCAGAATCTTGTGCCAGATTCTGAGCTTGGGATGAAGATCCATCACTTTGTAATTAGTCTTGCCCGGTTTGTAAGTGGTGTATAGAGCCTTGTTGATTGTATTCTTGGTGTTGGGTTTCAGCTTCGATTCTGTCAGTTGAAATCGATACCCATTTGCAGTTTCTGCACCCAGCAGATTCACGAATGACTTCTCAGTAATTATTATCCTTCTTCCAGCGATGTAGGAAACCACCTGAGTATCATCACAGTCAGCGTGCTTCCAGAACTCCTTAACCAGTTTGTCATACACCGGTCCTCGAAGCCTGTTGAAGTAATTCTCCCAGCCTTGAACACTGACTTCAGGACGAAGATCATACCCATTTGTAGCAAGATTGTCGAGGTCAAATCTCCATTCTGCCAGTACTTGAAGTTCCTCAGGAGCATATACGCAGTGAACGGCACAGCCCCGTTCTGCAATCGGAATGATCTGTTCTTGAGCTTGACCTTGATCTTGATTCGGATTCTCAGGACCCCTTTGACCTGTTGCTAGACCCACTACCATATGAGGGAACTGGGTTGCATCTGCAGTATCTCTTCTGGTTTGTCTCACCATTTTGGAGTGGTTGAAGGTTTTGGGTAGAAGATGAAGGTTGAAAGATGAAGAGAGAGCGAGAGAGAAATCGAGGATAAGCGGTTTTGAAAATACAAGAGAAGAGAGAGAGAAAAAACCGAAAGTGAAGGAGATCGTGTGTGTATAGTGGGTTTTATCAAATAACCGTTGTTGATTCAAAAAGCAATTTAAAATCAATGGTTGAAAATTAAAGATAGATAGTAACAGTAAATACACATATCACACACAGGAGAGAAGCACATCTACACGCAACATGACAGACTGTCACACGGGCACAAGGAACTATGCTTCAGAGATACTCACACACGTGTTTCTGTCTCAGCTTCAGAGTCAGTACCAATGGGTACACACACTCTGATTGAGTTACCCTCTGGACTAGACATCTTCTGATCAAGAAGTATCATAGTCAGAGGTTCTGATCCATCTTCACTCTGGACAAAAGTCCATGTTCAGATTTTTCAGAATAAAATTAAATCTATCCTCTGCTAAGGGCTTTGTAAAGATATCTGCCCATTGATGGTCAGTATCAACAAACTTCAGAAGAAGTACGCCCTTCTGTACATAATCTCTAATAAAGTGATACTTTACCTCAATATGCTTTGCCCTTGAATGTAGGATAGGATTCTTATGTAAGATCAAGATTTGGTCATGTGGTACAACTCTATGTTTTGATGATAACAAGTATTTATTTGTGGATGAACAACTATGATACTCTAATGTTTGTCTTGAGTGTTTTGACAAACAGGTTCTGATTCTGACACCAGAAGATATATTCGTCAGAAGTTCTGAAGATCAGAAGATCAGAGGATCAGAAGATCTGAAGAACAGAAGTTCTGAAGATCAGAAGATCAGAGGATCAGAAGCTCTGAAGATCAGAAGATCTGAAGATCAGAGGATCTGAAGATCAGAGGATCTGAGGATCAGAGGATCAGAAGATCAGAGGATCAGAAGATCTGAGGATCAGAAGATCTGAAGACCAGAAGCTCTGAGGGACCAGAGGCTCTGAAGGTTCAGAAGCTCTGAAGGTCCAGAAGCAGAAGTTACGAAGGTCAGAGGATCCAAGCTTCCCTCTGACTCTGATCACCAAGCTTCACAAGTTCCAACACGAAGCATAACTCTGATCAGAAGTCAATGGTTAAAGGCAAATGTCTCTATCGAGAAGTACAAGAGCAGTGTACTATTCTGAAATGCCTACCTACCAAAGTTCAGCCACTGCAGGTTCTGGAAGTTCCAGAAATGCCCTCCAACGGTCATATTCTCTCAACAGAAATATCCTTTGCACCTTAGACTATAAAAGGCTGAAGAAAAGAAGAAAGCAAGAGCGAGAGAAAACAAAGAGCTGCAATACAAGAAAAGATTCAAGCCTCTACTTTCTTCATCTATTCTTATTTGGTTTACACTCAGCTTATTTAGAAGCAAACCTTTGTAAACACCAACCTCAAACAGTTGTTTGATTTTCCTTAAGGGACCGGGTAGGTCAGTATCCTTAAGAAGACTAAGAGAGTGAATCTTAGTGGTGATTCCTTTAGGAGATCAAGGTTGATCGGATCCTAGAGAAGACTAAGAGAGTGAATCTTAGTGATAGCTAAGTCAGTGTATTGTTAGTCACTTGTAGGTTTCAAGTGCAGTTGTAACAATTATCTGATTAGTGGATCGCCTTCATTCTAAGAAGGAAGAAATCACCTTAACGGGTGGACTGGATTAGCTTGAGGGATTTATCAAGTGAACCAGGATAAAATACTTGTGTGCTTTTCTCTTCTCTCTATCTTTATCCGTTGCACCATCTATCTTAGAGAAACCGAAAAGATTTACTTTAAATCTTAAGGGGAAAGTTTTTATATTGAAAACGCTATTCAACCCCCCCCCTTCTAGTCGTTTTTCACACCTTCATCTTACTCAATGAGATTGCAGCAGTGTTATCACAATAGATTGGGATATTGCTCTCAAGGATCTGGTAATCCTCCTGCTGATGTTTCATCCAGAGCATCTGGGTGCTGCAAATTGCTGCTGAGATATATTCTGCCTCTGCAGTGGATAGTGCAATGGTTGATTGCCTCTTGCTTGCCCATGAGACTAAATTGTTTCCCAGAAATTGACAATTTCCAGAAGTGCTTTTTCTCTCTGTTCTATCTCCAGCATAATCAGCATCACAATAACCTGAAAGCTTATACTCTGATGTTTTCTTATACATCAAGCCAAGGTTAGTGGTGAGGATCCTCTTAACAGCAGTTAAGTGGGTTTTGTAACACCCCGAATTCCAGGTGTCACTTTAGTAACCAAAAATAAACTTTAGGCGGAAAACAGGTAATTTTTTTTTTTTTGTTTTCTTTCCTTTAAATCAAAGTGATAAGAAAGTAAAGACAAACCCCAACAACTAACTAACCGATATACAACATATATACATGTACAGCCTCAGCTGCACTCCATGTCACGCGCACTCGCAGTGACTCCAAAGCAGTGTGCCCGTAGGCAAATATATACAGACCCAGAAGTGTAAGTGAGAAAATTATAATTACAAACCACTAGGGGAAAGTCGGCCTCGATATGGCCTAAGCAAAGACCCCTATGGTCCGACTGACTCACTGTGATCCCTCCGTAAGAGAACCACACAAAAAGCCATGCGTCGGGAACCTACCCTGTCCCAAAAGCAAAACGAATCAGAGCTATTACAGTAACAACCAACTCCAAAAGACTCTAACCACCCATACCCCATACTACTATCATCGACCCTCCCTCGATCAGGCATGAAGTCCGGGTCCTCGTCGAAAGCTTCAGTAATAGTCGTTCCGCTCCGGGTCTTTCCCGCACAACGAATCATCACGAACCGGCTGACAGACGCCTGGCAGCAGGCCGACCGCCCAAACACAAACATACAAACAAAGCCAAGGCGCTAGGGTCAACTTACAGAATACAATAGATATACAATCAACTTGTGATAAAGGGGATATATACATATGTTGTATATATATACATATAAGTTATGTATTGCCTACTCTAAGGTATATACATAGCATGTTCTCGAATCTCCTACACAGTTCAATCATTAATACCTAACGATGTTCATCAACATCAAATCATCATAATCTCAACATATGAAGTTAGGTGATAAGGTTAGTCAAACAATGTATCGTCCTCCCAACACACACGTATCCAACTAAACCAATGTTCCCTGTCGTTGCCCTAGGGTAAACGACGATGAAATCTCACGCTTCCATGAAGTCTCACGCTTCAATGGGGTCTTACGCTTTCACGAAGTCTCACGCTTCAGTGAAATCTCACACATTCACGAAGTCTCACGCTTCAGTGAATTTTCACGCATTCACGAAGTCTCACGCTTCAGTGAAGTTTCGCGCCTTCACGAAGTCTCACGCTTCAGTGAAGTTGCACGCCTCCGCAAAGTCTCCCGCTTCAGCAAAGGTTCCCGTCTCCACGAGGTCTCCCGCCTCAGTGAAGTTTCTGCTTTCACGAAGTCTCACGCCTCAGTGAAGCTTACTCACTTTCACGAAGTCTCACGCTTCAGTGAAGTTCCATGCTTTCACGAAGTCTCACGCCTCAGTGAAGCTTCCCGTTCTTCACTATGGATGGACCATTCCCGTTATCCATCCTGGATGAACCATTCCCGTTATTCATCCTTGGTGAACCATTCCCGTTATTCACCCGATTGATGCAATATGGTTAGCCAAACAACGAGTCGCCCTTACCACGGAAGTGTTTAGCTCACAACCCAATCTCAACCAAACCCAATGAGTTAGTGTCGGTGAATACAACACAACTCGGAGTAAGTGTCGGTCAATACAACACAACTCCCACCACAAAACCCACAAACAAAGCCCAGAGTCTGTGCCGGTCAATACAGCACGACTCGAACAACACTCCCAAGAGTACTAGAGTACTCGGTGACTTTCAATCATCACCATAGCTCACCTTAGTGGCTTTCCCCAATTCCAAAACTCTCCAAACCCACAACAAAAGCCGACTTTTCCCCGTCTTTCGTAAATATTTTCCCCTTTAGTTCTCCTATGATTATTCGTTTAGTAAAAACGTTTCGAATTGAATTAGTCAAGTTATGAGTTTACTTCTCAAAGTCTAAGTCTCCCAGAGTCTCTAGTTTTCGAAATTCTAATCATTCTAAGTTTTCCAAAAACCCTCCAAAAGAAGTTTCCCGGGGAAAGTCTAAGTATTCAACGAATCCCAACAAATGGCTAAGCCTCAAACCCCTCGTTTGGACTTACCTAGGGTTGTTCATCCAACCCGAAATGTCAAAGATCACCAGATCAATGAATCTCCACTCCGAAGTTGCGTCAAAGCGCTCAATTCAACACATCATCAATATCATAAGTTATGGGAAAGTATCATAACATCAACTCAACATCATAAACAACATCAGATAAAGCATAGGTCGAGTTTATCGACGCCTATCATGCAATCATAGCTAAATATAGCAAGTTGCCCTAACCTCAAGCTGTTCCAGCTTCGCAAACAAAGTTCTCCTCAAACAATTGCTCTGAGTCTTCCAAAGTTCCCTCAACTGAACCTCGGAGAAAAACAAAGCAGAAACCAAACAAAATCGATTAGTTCGATCGCAAAACAATACATAATCGATAGACAAAGCATTAAAGCTTCAGAATAGGACAATCAGGTACGAAAAGACAAGTTTTCGAAACCGAAAAACTCCCCCCTAAAGGAAATGGTCCACGGCCTCAAAGGAAAAAGGGCTTCGGCTCTTTTTCTTTGATCAAATCAATTCACAAGGTAGTTTTAGGATAAAACTAAGGCAAAGAAACTGTCGGAACAATTTTCGGACAATCGGGTCGAAATACGACTACGCAGGGGCATTTTGGTCCAAAATAAAGGCTCAAAACTTCAAAGTTATCAGTTCTGAAAACGGATTTGACAGCAACGATCCTCATGACATCCGTGACAACAAATCCTAAAGGCACGAAGTCAGATTATAGCTTTACGACAATAAAGTTTCGAAATGTGAGACAAAAAGAGTTTTGAGTCAATTTTTCAGATCCTGGACAACTGAATCGCAATCAGAGTTTACTGACAGAGGTTTTAGACTCAGGGGAACATAAGGAACATAACCCAAGCGAGAAATCAGAGAAATCGGACAATTTTAGAAAAAGCTCAAAACTTAGAGCACAGAAACGACTTCAGAAACTCAGCAGAAACAGAAATCAGAGGCAGGATTCATGATAGTTACCTCGATACCTAGAAGTAGGGACGAACTGCACGAAGATTGGTCAAGATTTCGCGAAAATCTCCTTCTCCCCCAAGCTCCCCAAACTCGCGGCTCCAATGGGTGTGGAATGGTGAGATTTTGCTTTTTCGCACTATTTATAGGCGGGTGAAATCGCGGGAAAATGAAAATTTCGCGATTCCGATTTTTGCAGCACGATCACTGTGGAATTCTAAGAGAGATTCTAGCGTCAGAATTCCAGAACTCAAAACAAATATCTAGGATTTGGGAAAAACGATATCGAAAAACTCAAAAGCGGTGTCGGTTAATCTGCCCCGAAAAACTACTTTTTGCTGTGATGCTCAAACGACAAAACTTCCAACAGGAGAAAGATTGGAAATGTCGAAACAAGTCTGGCAATGCGGACGGAATCTTCGTTAGAAGTCCCGAATAGAAAAAGTCTTCATCCATTGCTCGAAAATAGGGTTTCGAAGCAACGAAATTAGCGTCGGCGGACATCCGAAAAGTGAAACCTATCGTGCGTACAGTCCAGAGTTCCGAAATGAAACGCTGGTCGATGGAAAAATAAAGAGAAACTTTAAATTTTCCGAGAGTTCGAAATCTCACTCAAAACGTTGCTTTAAGAGCGAAATAGCCTATTCTGGACACGCTCGCCGTAAGGCAGGTGTGCAGACGACTCGCACTAGCTCCGAAAGAAACAACGCCACATTCCTCGAGCAATTCCTGAACTTTCTTCTTCCTTAATCTTTCTCAAATATCAAACTCCTGTCACACTTACACTGATTCCACGCGTGAGTCGGAAATTAACTTGTTCCGAAAATCCGGGTCTTACAATACTCCCCTCCAAAAAGAAAGTTTCGTCCTCGAAACTCAGAGTTCTGAGAAAAGTCCGGAATACAGTTCCTTGATCTGGTCTTCCAATTCTCATGTAGTAGTGCCTGTGTCATTGTTCCTCAAAATCTTTACTTAAGCAATCTGCCTTCCCCTTAACTGTTTCACTCTTCTATCCCCACTGCTAACTATCGGCGTCTCAAAAGACAAAACATCATTCAACCTCATGTCGTCTGACTCGATTACTTGCGTCGGACCTCTGCTTGAAATGATACCGGTTGGCATTCCGTGCAGTCGCACCATCTTAGCCACTTACTTCTTTACTTTCGGTCGTCCGAAATTCTTCTTAAACTCGGTGCCTCTCTGTCATCTTAAAGTAAATACTCAACTCGTCCTCGTGATCTTCATCTACAGTCCAAAACTCCACTTGTCCGTTCGATAACTCCTAGACGAAATATTGCGTTGGAATCTAATAGTCCATTAACGTCACATCCAACTTCGTAACTATCATCACTCGCACAATGAAATCAATCTCCTACTTAGTCACCATTCGAATTAAAAATCGACTTATGTCCTTATTTCTTGTCCTTCACTAATCTTATCCCCTTCAACATCAAGTTATCAACAACTTATAAGATAATCCTCTTCTTAATATCTAACAATCCATTATTATCGTCTTCTTCCTTAGAACTTCCCTCACTCAAACCTATTTACACTTACTGAAATCCGTAACACTTCGCACCAATCGAGACTTATCCTCTAGAAGATTAAATCATAACTATACCTCAAGGGACTTAACTAGCCATTTTATCATCCGATCCTTCAACATTCTGAGATTTAACTGTTATCGTAACCGCTAACACCACTAAATCTCGTATGTGTACATGAATCTCAGCTCACTAGGTCAACCTTAGCCCTAGGATTCTCATTCAACTTTAGTAAAATTCACTTGTTACCCGTAATATTCATCATCAAAATCCATAACAAAGTTTCATTCCCTCTTAGACTCTGAGGAACTTGTCCAAACATAACAACTTCAAGTATTCATCTTAATACTAACACTTTCCTTTTTGTCACTCCATCACCATCTCGTCACTCAACTTCTTAATCTCTCAATCAAATTCTGACAAACTTCGAGTCCTACACACCTTAGACAGACATTCATAGATTTAAAACCTAAACCTTCACCAAGTTTGGTCCTCTAATGACCTTTAATCCTTCAATACTTCTTAAATGGATATCCGTTTCTTAAAAACTATAACTCCTTCACTTACCCAAACGACCTGATAAATGTCGTCATGCTTCCACACTCACCACTTGATCCTGCTATCCATAATCATAACTTATTATACTAACATCATTCAAATTTTATCACATGGTCATTATGTCCGCAACCTCCTAATCAACATCAATCGATCACCAACTTATGACCAACCTTAACACCCTACACAACCCAGAATTCCTTTACTTCAAGATCACTCTTATATTATACCTCAATGGTCTTTACCCGAAACTCATCTCCAGGTCTTTATTCTTCTAAGATTCAACTCCTATTGTCACAGCTACAACCGTAAGATCTCTTACTCGTATGTGATTCTCGGCTCTCAAGATTCAATCTTAACCCTAAGATTTCAATCCAACTTAGTATATCTCACTTAGTAATCTCAGCATATTTCTTTGGAATCCATATCAACAACCTCAAGTATTCAACTTATGCTAAAACTTTCTTTCTCCAACTTAATCATTAATTCAACACTTTTCAAGCGAAAATTCATTTCTTAAGACTATAATGTCTCCACATATTAATCAAACGCTTAGCAAAACTTATTCCTCGAACTCGACTATAACAATCTAGTTCAGAGCTAATTCTTCTCAATCTCGCTACCATCAAGCTATCATCTAAAACCTGATTAAATCCAACTTATTTAGTCTCTAACAACTCCCCTCAGCAATCACATAACCTATGACTTCATAACTTCCGAGAACTACTTAATACTTTTCCAGCACTAAATCTCTTGACTTGGTCTACCTCTACTTGGAGTAATCACACGAACTAACCAATCAATGTCTATACGACACTCATCGACTTCCACAGCTTAATCTTTTACAATCAAATGCTTAACACGAACTTTCCTCCCAAATCCGACTAATCCTCAATCAATTCAAATTCATCTTACCCGTCCTTCTATCAAAGTCCATAACCAGCTGTGATTCCGAATATCACCCCCTCAATATTAGGTTGATCAGGCCTAATACATCGAAGGTGGAAATTTAGAAAAACCCACTGGAACAGTCAATGAGTTCCTATCCTCCAGTAGTCACAAATATCCTGATACTAAATCCTTTAAGGATCCCGCTACGGAACCACACACCCTCAACATAACACGTATACTACCCATACGGAATCTCCCTAAGATTCGTTCTTCAACTACTAGCTTCCTCATAAACGCATCGGTGGAAGACTACTTTCTAGACTTAGTGTGCTATTCCCAACCTCGTGTAACTTCTATAGTTAAATCACGAGCAACCTCGAATAAGGTCCTACATCGTTCCCACGTTCTTCCTCGTTCAACTCCTCAGCTCTTGCCCTCCTTGGCATGAATCCTTTCCTCTGGAGCAAGTTGTTTTCCTTTCCCAACATTCCCTGATGATTCGCCCCTGAGTGCCTTGCAATCTTGGGAGAAATGTCCCGGTTGGTTGCAATTAAAGCATAGTTTTCCCTTGATCTTGCACTTACTAGCATAGTGCCCTACTTCCCTGCACCTGTAACACGTCACTGCTCTTCCCGAAGTCTTGTTTCCTGTCCCTTCGGTAGCATCATTCCCTTTCATCTTACTATCAGACGTTTCCTCCTGGGGTGTCTTGCAGTTCACAGCTAGATGCCCCTCTCGGTTACACTTGAAGCATCTCCATCCAGTCACTGAGCACTTGTTAGCAAAATGCCCAAACTTTCCACAACGAGTACATGTCACACCTTTGTCACCAACTGGCTTCCCCCCCAGTATCAGCAATCGTCGGTTTGTACTCTCTTGAGATAAGATTTCTTCCCTCGGAACGCTGATATGATCCCCACTTATGGTAGCTCTTCCTTCCGTTGTAGCCTTGGGAACCTGACCTCATTGGTCCCCCAGCTCCAGTTCGGTTCATTCCTCTTTGTTGATACATTGCTGTCGCCATCAATCGTTGGTGATGCTCACGTGCAGCCTCTTCAGCGCGCATATAAGCGTCTTCCGCAGCCTGGTTCATCATTGCCTCGATCAGTGTTGCTATTGCCCCCGCCATCCGGTTAAGGTCCACCATCCTATATCTCATCAAACGTCCGATTAGTACTAGCCATACGGTAGCACTAGACAAACCACTCAATCCGATTAAGTAGTAACGCAAACAATTAGAGCGAAAATCGCTCTGCAGACAATCAATTTTCACTCTTTACAGAGTCACACAACCTAGCACAGAAGACCTATTCCCCAAAGACTCCTAAAAGACTCGACTAAGCTCTGATACCACAATGTAACACCCCGAATTCCAGGTGTCACTTTAGTAACCAAAAATAAACTTTAGGCGGAAAACAGGTAATTTTTTTTTTTTTTCTTTCCTTTAAATCAAAGTGATAAGAAAGTAAAGACAAACCCCAACAACTAACTAACCGATATACAACATATATACATGTACAGCCTCAGCTGCACTCCATGTCACGCGCACTCGCAGTGACTCCAAAGCAGTGTGCCCGTAGGCAAATATATACAGACCCAGAAGTGTAAGTGAGAAAATTATAATTACAAACCACTAGGGGAAAGTCGGCCTCGATATGGCCTAAGCAAAGACCCCTATGGTCCGACTGACTCACTGTGATCCCTCCGTAAGAGAACCACACAAAAAGCCATGCGTCGGGAACCTACCCTGTCCCAAAAGCAAAACGAATCAGAGCTATTACAGTAACAACCAACTCCAAAAGACTCTAACCACCCATACCCCATACTACTATCATCGACCCTCCCTCGATCAGGCATGAAGTCCGGGTCCTCGTCGAAAGCTTCAGTAATAGTCGTTCCGCTCCGGGTCTTTCCCGCACAACGAATCATCACGAACCGGCTGACAGACGCCTGGCAGCAGGCCGACCGCCCAAACACAAACATACAAACAAAGCCAAGGCGCTAGGGTCAACTTACAGAATACAATAGATATACAATCAACTTGTGATAAAGGGGATATATACATATGTTGTATATATATACATATAAGTTATGTATTGCCTACTCTAAGGTATATACATAGCATGTTCTCGAATCTCCTACACAGTTCAATCATTAATACCTAACGATGTTCATCAACATCAAATCATCATAATCTCAACATATGAAGTTAGGTGATAAGGTTAGTCAAACAATGTATCGTCCTCCCAACACACACGTATCCAACTAAACCAATGTTCCCTGTCGTTGCCCTAGGGTAAACGACGATGAAATCTCACGCTTCCATGAAGTCTCACGCTTCAATGGGGTCTTACGCTTTCACGAAGTCTCACGCTTCAGTGAAATCTCACACATTCACGAAGTCTCACGCTTCAGTGAATTTTCACGCATTCACGAAGTCTCACGCTTCAGTGAAGTTTCGCGCCTTCACGAAGTCTCACGCTTCAGTGAAGTTGCACGCCTCCGCAAAGTCTCCCGCTTCAGCAAAGGTTCCCGTCTCCACGAGGTCTCCCGCCTCAGTGAAGTTTCTGCTTTCACGAAGTCTCACGCCTCAGTGAAGCTTACTCACTTTCACGAAGTCTCACGCTTCAGTGAAGTTCCATGCTTTCACGAAGTCTCACGCCTCAGTGAAGCTTCCCGTTCTTCACTATGGATGGACCATTCCCGTTATCCATCCTGGATGAACCATTCCCGTTATTCATCCTTGGTGAACCATTCCCGTTATTCACCCGATTGATGCAATATGGTTAGCCAAACAACGAATCGCCCTTACCACGGAAGTGTTTAGCTCACAACCCAATCTCAACCAAACCCAATGAGTTAGTGTCGGTCAATACAACACAACTCGGAGTAAGTGTCGGTCAATACAACACAACTCCCACCACAAAACCCACAAACAAAGCCCAGAGTCTGTGCCGGTCAATACAGCACGACTCGAACAACACTCCCAAGAGTACTAGAGTACTCGGTGACTTTCAATCATCACCATAGCTCACCTTAGTGGCTTTCCCCAATTCCAAAACTCTCCAAACCCACAACAAAAGCCGACTTTTCCCCGTCTTTCGTAAATATTTTCCCCTTTAGTTCTCCTATGATTATTCGTTTAGTAAAAACGTTTCGAATTGAATTAGTCAAGTTATGAGTTTACTTCTCAAAGTCTAAGTCTCCCAGAGTCTCTAGTTTTCGAAATTCTAATCATTCTAAGTTTTCCAAAAACCCTCCAAAAGAAGTTTCCCGGGGAAAGTCTAAGTATTCAACGAATCCCAACAAATGGCTAAGCCTCAAACCCCTCGTTTGGACTTGCCTAGGGTTGTTCATCCAACCCGAAATGTCAAAGATCACCAGATCAATGAATCTCCACTCCGAAGTTGCGTCAAAGCGCTCAATTCAACACATCATCAATATCATAAGTTATGGGAAAGTATCATAACATCAACTCAACATCATAAACAACATCAGATAAAGCATAGGTCGAGTTTATCGACGCCTATCATGCAATCATAGCTAAATATAGCAAGTTTCCCTAACCTCGAGCTGTTCCAGCTTCGCAAACAAAGTTCTCCTCAAACAATTGCTCTGAGTCTTCCAAAGTTCCCTCAACTGAACCTCGGAGAAAAACAAAGCAGAAACCAAACAAAATCGATTAGTTCGATCGCAAAACAATACATAAACGATAGACAAAGCATTAAAGCTTCAGAATAGGACAATCAGGTACGAAAAGACAAGTTTTCGAAACCGAAAAACTCCCCCCTAAAGGAAATGGTCCACGGCCTCAAAGGAAAAAGGGCTTCGGCTCTTTTTCTTTGATCAAATCAATTCACAAGGTAGTTTTAGGATAAAACTAAGACAAAGAAACTGTCGGAACAATTTTCGGACAATCGGGTCGAAATACGACTACGCAGGGGCATTTTGGTCCAAAATAAAGGCTCAAAACTTCAAAGTTATCAGTTCTGAAAACGGATTGGACAGCAACGATCCTCATGACATCCGTGACAACAAATCCTAAAGGCACGAAGTCAGATTATAGCTTTACGACAATAAAGTTTCGAAATGTGAGACAAAAAGAGTTTTGAGTCAATTTTTCAGATCCTGGACAACTGAATCGCAATCAGAGTTTACTGACAGAGGTTTTAGACTCAGGGGAACATAAGGAACATAACCCAAGCGAGAAATCAGAGAAATCGGACAATTTTAGAAAAAGCTCAAAACTTAGAGCACAGAAACGACTTCAGAAACTCAGCAGAAACAGAAATCAGAGGCAGGATTCATGATAGTTACCTCGATACCTAGAAGTAGGGACGAACTGCACGAAGATTGGTCAAGATTTCGCGAAAATCTCCTTCTCCCCCAAGCTCCCCAAACTCGCGGCTCCAATGGGTGTGGAATGGTGAGATTTTGCTTTTTCGCACTATTTATAGGCGGGTGAAATCGCGGGAAAATGAAAATTTCGCGATTCCGATTTTTGCAGCACGATCACTGTGGAATTCTAAGAGAGATTCTAGCGTCAGAATTCCAGAACTCAAAACAAATATCTAGGATTTGGGAAAAACGATATCGAAAAACTCAAAAGCGGTGTCGGTTAATCTGCCCCGAAAAACTACTTTTTGCTGTGATGCTCAAACGACAAAACTTCCAACAGGAGAAAGATTGGAAATTTCGAAACAAGTCTGGCAATGCGGACGGAATCTTCGTTAGAAGTCCCGAATAGAAAAAGTCTTCATCCATTGCTCGAAAATAGGGTTTCGAAGCAACGAAATTAGCGTCGGCGGACATCCGAAAAGTGAAACCTATCGTGCGTACAGTCCAGAGTTCCGAAATGAAACGCTGGTCGATGGAAAAATAAAGAGAAACTTTAAATTTTCCGAGAGTTCGAAATCTCACTCAAAACGTTGCTTTAAGAGCGAAATAGCCTATTCTGGACACGCTCGCCGTAAGGCAGGTGTGCAGACGACTCGCACTAGCTCCGAAAGAAACAACGCCACATTCCTCGAGCAATTCCTGAACTTTCTTCTTCCTTAATCTTTCTCAAATATCAAACTCCTGTCACACTTACACTGATTCCACGCGTGAGTCGGAAATTAACTTGTTCCGAAAATCCGGGTCTTACAATACTCCCCTCCAAAAAGAAAGTTTCGTCCTCGAAACTCAGAGTTCTGAGAAAAGTCCGGAATACAGTTCCTTGATCTGGTCTTCCAATTCTCATGTAGTAGTGCCTGTGTCATTGTTCCTCAAAATCTTTACTTAAGCAATCTGCCTTCCCCTTAACTGTTTCACTCTTCTATCCCCACTGCTAACTATCGGCGTCTCAAAAGACAAAACATCATTCAACCTCATGTCGTCTGACTCGATTACTTGCGTCGGACCTCTGCTTGAAATGATACCGGTTGGCATTCCGTGCAGTCGCACCATCTTAGCCACTTACTTCTTTACTTTCGATCGTCCGAAATTCTTCTTAAACTCGGTGCCTCTCTGTCATCTTAAAGTAAATACTCAACTCGTCCTCGTGATCTTCATCTACAGTCCAAAACTCCACTTGTCCGTTCGATAACTCCTAGACGAAATATTGCGTTGGAATCTAATAGTCCATTAACGTCACATCCAACTTCGTAACTATCATCACTCGCACAATGAAATCAATCTCCTACTTAGTCACCATTCGAATTAAAAATCGACTTATGTCCTTATTTCTTGTCCTTCACTAATCTTATCCCCTTCAACATCAAGTTATCAACAACTTATAAGATAATCCTCTTCTTAATATCTAACAATCCATTATTATCGTCTTCTTCCTTAGAACTTCCCTCACTCAAACCTATTTACACTTACTGAAATCCGTAACACTTCGCACCAATCGAGACTTATCCTCTAGAAGATTAAATCATAACTATACCTCAAGGGACTTAACTAGCCATTTTATCATCCGATCCTTCAACATTCTGAGATTTAACTGTTATCGTAACCGCTAACACCACTAAATCTCGTATGTGTACATGAATCTCAGCTCACTAGGTCAACCTTAGCCCTAGGATTCTCATTCAACTTTAGTAAAATTCACTTGTTACCCGTAATATTCATCATCAAAATCCATAACAAAGTTTCATTCCCTCTTAGACTCTGAGGAACTTGTCCAAACATAACAACTTCAAGTATTCATCTTAATACTAACACTTTCCTTTTTGTCACTCCATCACCATCTCGTCACTCAACTTCTTAATCTCTCAATCAAATTCTGACAAACTTCGAGTCCTACACACCTTAGACAGACATTCATAGATTTAAAACCTAAACCTTCACCAAGTTTGGTCCTCTAATGACCTTTAATCCTTCAATACTTCTTAAATGGATATCCGTTTCTTAAAAACTATAACTCCTTCACTTACCCAAACGACCTGATAAATGTCGTCATGCTTCCACACTCACCACTTGATCCTGCTATCCATAATCATAACTTATTATGCTAACATCATTCAAATTTTATCACATGGTCATTATGTCCGCAACCTCCTAATCAACATCAATCGATCACCAACTTATGACCAACCTTAACACCCTACACAACCCAGAATTCCTTTACTTCAAGATCACTCTTATATTATACCTCAATGGTCTTTACCCGAAACTCATCTCCAGGTCTTCATTCTTCTAAGATTCAACTCCTATTGTCACAGCTACAACCGTAAGATCTCTTACTCGTATGTGATTCTCGGCTCTCAAGATTCAATCTTAACCCTAAGATTTCAATCCAACTTAGTATATCTCACTTAGTAATCTCAGCATATTTCTTTGGAATCCATATCAACAACCTCAAGTATTCAACTTATGCTAAAACTTTCTTTCTCCAACTTAATCATTAATTCAACACTTTTCAAGCGAAAATTCATTTCTTAAGACTATAATGTCTCCACATATTAATCAAACGCTTAGCAAAACTTATTCCTCGAACTCGACTATAACAATCTAGTTCAGAGCTAATTCTTCTCAATCTCGCTACCATCAAGCTATCATCTAAAACCTGATTAAATCCAACTTATTTAGTCTCTAACAACTCCCCTCAGCAATCACATAACCTATGACTTCATAACTTCCGAGAACTACTTAATACTTTTCCAGCACTAAATCTCTTGACTTGGTCTACCTCTACTTGGAGTAATCACACGAACTAACCAATCAATGTCTATACGACACTCATCGACTTCCACAGCTTAATCTTTTACAATCAAATGCTTAACACGAACTTTCCTCCCAAATCCGACTAATCCTCAATCAATTCAAATTCATCTTACCCGTCCTTCTATCAAAGTCCATAACCAGCTGTGATTCCGAATATCACCCCCTCAATATTAGGTTGATCAGGCCTAATACATCGAAGGTGGAAATTTAGAAAAACCCACTGGAACAGTCAATGAGTTCCTATCCTCCAGTAGTCACAAATATCCTGATACTAAATCCTTTAAGGATCCCGCTACGGAACCACACACCCTCAACATAACACGTATACTACCCATACGGAATCTCCCTAAGATTCGTTCTTCAACTACTAGCTTCCTCATAAACGCATCGGTGGAAGACTACTTTCTAGACTTAGTGTGCTATTCCCAACCTCGTGTAACTTCTATAGTTAAATCACGAGCAACCTCGAATAAGGTCCTACATCGTTCCCACGTTCTTCCTCGTTCAACTCCTCAGCTCTTGCCCTCCTTGGCATGAATCCTTTCCTCTGGAGCAAGTTGTTTTCCTTTCCCAACATTCCCTGATGATTCGCCCCTGAGTGCCTTGCAATCTTGGGAGAAATGTCCCGGTTGGTTGCAATTAAAGCATAGTTTTCCCTTGATCTTGCACTTACTAGCATAGTGCCCTACTTCCCTGCACCTGTAACACGTCACTGCTCTTCCCGAAGTCTTGTTTCCTGTCCCTTCGGTAGCATCATTCCCTTTCATCTTACTATCAGACGTTTCCTCCTGGGGTGTCTTGCAGTTCACAGCTAGATGCCCCTCTCGGTTACACTTGAAGCATCTCCATCCAGTCACTGAGCACTTGTTAGCAAAATGCCCAAACTTTCCACAACGAGTACATGTCACACCTTTGTCACCAACTGGCTTCCCCCCCAGTATCAGCAATCGTCGGTTTGTACTCTCTTGAGATAAGATTTCTTCCCTCGGAACGCTGATATGATCCCCACTTATGGTAGCTCTTCCTTCCGTTGTAGCCTTGGGAACCTGACCTCATTGGTCCCCCAGCTCCAGTTCGGTTCATTCCTCTTTGTTGATACATTGCTGTCGCCATCAATCGTTGGTGATGCTCACGTGCAGCCTCTTCAGCGCGCATATAAGCGTCTTCCGCAGCCTGGTTCATCATTGCCTCGATCAGTGTTGCTATTGCCCCCGCCATCCGGTTAAGGTCCACCATCCTATATCTCATCAAACGTCCGATTAGTACTAGCCATACGGTAGCACTAGACAAACCACTCAATCCGATTAAGTAGTAACGCAAACAATTAGAGCGAAAATCGCTCTGCAGACAATCAATTTTCACTCTTTACAGAGTCACACAACCTAGCACAGAAGACCTATTCCCCAAAGACTCCTAAAAGACTCGACTAAGCTCTGATACCACAATGTAACACCCCGAATTCCAGGTGTCACTTTAGTAACCAAAAATAAACTTTAGGCGGAAAACAGGTAATTTTTTTTTTTTTTTTTCTTTCCTTTAAATCAAAGTGATAAGAAAGTAAAGACAAACCCCAACAACTAACTAACCGATATACAACATATATACATGTACAGCCTCAGCTGCACTCCATGTCACGCGCACTCGCAGTGACTCCAAAGCAGTGTGCCCGTAGGCAAATATATACAGACCCAGAAGTGTAAGTGAGAAAATTATAATTACAAACCACTAGGGGAAAGTCGGCCTCGATATGGCCTAAGCAAAGACCCCTATGGTCCGACTGACTCACTGTGATCCCTCCGTAAGAGAACCACACAAAAAGCCATGCGTCGGGAACCTACCCTGTCCCAAAAGCAAAACGAATCAGAGCTATTACAGTAACAACCAACTCCAAAAGACTCTAACCACCCATACCCCATACTACTATCATCGACCCTCCCTCGATCAGGCATGAAGTCCGGGTCCTCGTCGAAAGCTTCAGTAATAGTCGTTCCGCTCCGGGTCTTTCCCGCACAACGAATCATCACGAACCGGCTGACAGACGCCTGGCAGCAGGCCGACCGCCCAAACACAAACATACAAACAAAGCCAAGGCGCTAGGGTCAACTTACAGAATACAATAGATATACAATCAACTTGTGATAAAGGGGATATATACATATGTTGTATATATATACATATAAGTTATGTATTGCCTACTCTAAGGTATATACATAGCATGTTCTCGAATCTCCTACACAGTTCAATCATTAATACCTAACGATGTTCATCAACATCAAATCATCATAATCTCAACATATGAAGTTAGGTGATAAGGTTAGTCAAACAATGTATCGTCCTCCCAACACACACGTATCCAACTAAACCAATGTTCCCTGTCGTTGCCCTAGGGTAAACGACGATGAAATCTCACGCTTCCATGAAGTCTCACGCTTCAATGGGGTCTTACGCTTTCACGAAGTCTCACGCTTCAGTGAAATCTCACACATTCACGAAGTCTCACGCTTCAGTGAATTTTCACGCATTCACGAAGTCTCACGCTTCAGTGAAGTTTCGCGCCTTCACGAAGTCTCACGCTTCAGTGAAGTTGCACGCCTCCGCAAAGTCTCCCGCTTCAGCAAAGGTTCCCGTCTCCACGAGGTCTCCCGCCTCAGTGAAGTTTCTGCTTTCACGAAGTCTCACGCCTCAGTGAAGCTTACTCACTTTCACGAAGTCTCACGCTTCAGTGAAGTTCCATGCTTTCACGAAGTCTCACGCCTCAGTGAAGCTTCCCGTTCTTCACTATGGATGGACCATTCCCGTTATCCATCCTGGATGAACCATTCCCGTTATTCATCCTTGGTGAACCATTCCCGTTATTCACCCGATTGATGCAATATGGTTAGCCAAACAACGAATCGCCCTTACCACGGAAGTGTTTAGCTCACAACCCAATCTCAACCAAACCCAATGAGTTAGTGTCGGTCAATACAACACAACTCGGAGTAAGTGTCGGTCAATACAACACAACTCCCACCACAAAACCCACAAACAAAGCCCAGAGTCTGTGCCGGTCAATACAGCACGACTCGAACAACACTCCCAAGAGTACTAGAGTACTCGGTGACTTTCAATCATCACCATAGCTCACCTTAGTGGCTTTCCCCAATTCCAAAACTCTCCAAACCCACAACAAAAGCCGACTTTTCCCCGTCTTTCGTAAATATTTTCCCCTTTAGTTCTCCTATGATTATTCGTTTAGTAAAAACGTTTCGAATTGAATTAGTCAAGTTATGAGTTTACTTCTCAAAGTCTAAGTCTCCCAGAGTCTCTAGTTTTCGAAATTCTAATCATTCTAAGTTTTCCAAAAACCCTCCAAAAGAAGTTTCCCGGGGAAAGTCTAAGTATTCAACGAATCCCAACAAATGGCTAAGCCTCAAACCCCTCGTTTGGACTTGCCTAGGGTTGTTCATCCAACCCGAAATGTCAAAGATCACCAGATCAATGAATCTCCACTCCGAAGTTGCGTCAAAGCGCTCAATTCAACACATCATCAATATCATAAGTTATGGGAAAGTATCATAACATCAACTCAACATCATAAACAACATCAGATAAAGCATAGGTCGAGTTTATCGACGCCTATCATGCAATCATAGCTAAATATAGCAAGTTGCCCTAACCTCGAGCTGTTCCAGCTTCGCAAACAAAGTTCTCCTCAAACAATTGCTCTGAGTCTTCCAAAGTTCCCTCAACTGAACCTCGGAGAAAAACAAAGCAGAAACCAAACAAAATCGATTAGTTCGATCGCAAAACAATACATAAACGATAGACAAAGCATTAAAGCTTCAGAATAGGACAATCAGGTACGAAAAGACAAGTTTTTGAAACCGAAAAACTCCCCCCTAAAGGAAATGGTCCACGGCCTCAAAGGAAAAAGGGCTTCGGCTCTTTTTCTTTGATCAAATCAATTCACAAGGTAGTTTTAGGATAAAACTAAGGCAAAGAAACTGTCGGAACAATTTTCGGACAATCGGGTCGAAATACGACTACGCAGGGGCATTTTGGTCCAAAATAAAGGCTCAAAACTTCAAAGTTATCAGTTCTGAAAACGGATTTGACAGCAACGATCCTCATGACATCCGTGACAACAAATCCTAAAGGCACGAAGTCAGATTATAGCTTTACGACAATAAAGTTTCGAAATGTGAGACAAAAAGAGTTTTGAGTCAATTTTTCAGATCCTGGACAACTGAATCGCAATCAGAGTTTACTGACAGAGGTTTTAGACTCAGGGGAACATAAGGAACATAACCCAAGCGAGAAATCAGAGAAATCGGACAATTTTAGAAAAAGCTCAAAACTTAGAGCACAGAAACGACTTCAGAAACTCAGCAGAAACAGAAATCAGAGGCAGGATTCATGATAGTTACCTCGATACCTAGAAGTAGGGACGAACTGCACGAAGATTGGTCAAGATTTCGCGAAAATCTCCTTCTCCCCCAAGCTCCCCAAACTCGCGGCTCCAATGGGTGTGGAATGGTGAGATTTTGCTTTTTCGCACTATTTATAGGCGGGTGAAATCGCGGGAAAATGAAAATTTCGCGATTCCGATTTTTGCAGCACGATCACTGTGGAATTCTAAGAGAGATTCTAGCGTCAGAATTCCAGAACTCAAAACAAATATCTAGGATTTGGGAAAAACGATATCGAAAAACTCAAAAGCGGTGTCGGTTAATCTGCCCCGAAAAACTACTTTTTGCTGTGATGCTCAAACGACAAAACTTCCAACAGGAGAAAGATTGGAAATGTCGAAACAAGTCTGGCAACGCGGACGGAATCTTTGTTAGAAGTCCCGAATAGAAAAAGTCTTCATCCATTGCTCGAAAATAGGGTTTCGAAGCAACGAAATTAGCGTCGGCGGACATCCGAAAAGTGAAACCTATCGTGCGTACAGTCCAGAGTTCCGAAATGAAACGCTGGTCCATGGAAAAATAAAGAGAAACTTTAAATTTTCCGAGAGTTCGAAATCTCACTCAAAACGTTGCTTTAAGAGCGAAATAGCATATTCTGGACACGCTCGCCATAAGGCAGGTGTGCAGACGACTCGCACTAGCTCCGAAAGAAACAACGCTACATTCCTCGAGCAATTCCTGAACTTTCTTCTTCCTTAATCTTTCTCAAATATCAAACTCCTGTCACACTTACACTGATTCCACGCGTGAGTCGGAAATTAAGTTGTTCCGAAAATCCGGGTCTTACAGGTTTCCCTTGGATCTGATTGGAAACGAGCACATAAATGAACACTAAATAATATATCAGGCCTAGATGCAGTTAAGTATAGAAGAGATCCTATCATACCACGATAGAGCTTCTGACATACTTTACCACTAGTATCTTCTTTCTCCAGAATGCATGTTGGATGCATTGGAGTCTTGGCCACTGTAGATTCCAGCATATTGAACTTCTTCCGAAGTTCTTTAGTGTACTTGCTCTGATGGATATATGTTCCTTCTGGTGTTTGATCAACTTGTATTCCCAGAAAGTACTTTAGTTCTCCCATCATACTCATCTCAAATTCAGCCTGCATCATCTTAGAAAATTCTTTGCATAGAGATTGATTAGCAGAGCCAAATATTATATCATCAACATAGATTTGCACAATTAAGATATCATCTTTATAAGTTTTGCAAAAGAGAGTTGTATCTACTTTACCCCTTACAAACTCATTCTCTAGAAGGAATGAGCTGAGTCTCTCATACCATGCTCTGGGAGCTTGCTTCAGACCATAGAGTGACTTCTTCAATTTGAACACATGGTCTGGCTTCTTCTCATCTTAAAAACCTGGGGGTTGATGAACATAAACTTCCTCTGAAATATAACCATTTAGGAAGGCACTCTTCACATCCATCTGATGAAGAACTATGTTGTGATTCACTGAGAAAGAGATCAACAGTCTGATTGCTTCTAGTCTTGCTACTGGAGCAAATGTTTCTGTGTAGTCTATTCCTTCCTGCTGACTGTAGCCTTGAGCAACCAGCCTTGCCTTGTTTCTGACTACATCTCCTTTCTCATTCAGCTTGTTTCTGAACACCCATTTTGTTCCAATTACATGGACACTCTCAGGCTTCTTCACTAAGCTCCAAACATCGTTCTTGGAAAATTGATTCAATTCTTCTTCCATGGCCAGAATCCAATCCTTGTCCTGAAGAGTTTCATCTATGGACTTGGGTTCAATTAAGGACACCAATCCTTTCAGACTAAGCAAGGTCTCTTCAGAGGGTCTGAAGGCTGATCTGGTTCTGACTGGTTCGTCTTTGTTGCCCAGAATCAATTCCTTAGGGTGAGCTGCAGTGATTCTGCTCTTCTTCAGAGTTTGTGAATCAGAGGGACCAGCTTCTTCTTCTGGTTCATCTTCCTCTGGCTCAGCTTCCTCTGGAGCTTTGCCTTTGTCAGAAACATTTATGCTCATATCTGCAAACTTCTCAACTAGCTTTGACTGGTCAGAGTCAAGCTTATCGTCAAATCTAACATGAATAGACTCTTCAATAGTCTTAGCATCAGTATTATAAAATCTAAAACCTTTAGATCTCTCAGAGTAACCAAGTAATAGACATTTAGAAGACTTAGCATCAAATTTATGCAATCTATCCTTAGTATTGAGAACATAACAAACACAACCAAAAGGATGAAAGTAAGAAATGTTGGGTTTTATGTTCTTCCACAATTCATAGGGAGTCTTATTCAGAATTGGTCTCACAGAGATTCTGTTCTGAATGTAACATGCTGTATTTACTGCCTCTGCCCAAAAGTGCTTAGCCATGCCAATTTCTTGGAGCATGGTTCTAGCCATCTCCTGAAGAGTTCTGTTCTTCCTCTCAACAACACCATTTTGTTGAGGAGTTCTGGGACAAGAGAAATCATGTGCAATTCCATAGGAATCAAACAGACTCTCAAACTTGTCATTCTCAAACTCTCCACCATGGTCACTTCTGACACGCACAATCCTACAAGCCTTCTCGTTTTGCACTTGGGCTATGAAGGTAGAGAACACAGCATGAGACTCATCCTTGCGGGTTAGAAACTTTACCCATGTCCAGCGGCTATAGTCATCAACGATAACCATCCCATATCTCTTGCCACCTATAGACTCAGTTTTCACTGGTCCAAAAAGGTTGATATGCAGAAGTTCCAACGGCCTTGAGGTTGAGACAACATTCTTTGCCTTGAAAGGGACTTTTGTGAATTTGCCTTTCTGACATGCTTCACAAAGAGCGTCTGAAGCGAACTTCAGATTGGGTAAGCCCCTGACAAGGTTTAGCTTGCTCAGCTGAGAAATTTTTCTCATACTGGCATGCCCTAACCGTCTATGCCATACCCACTGCTCTTCATTAACAGACAGAAAGCACTTCACATTCTGAGCCTCCAACTCAGATAATCTGATCTTATAAATGTTGTTCTTCCTCTTGCTGTTAAACAGAACAGAGCCATCGATCTGACTTACAGCCCGGCAGGACTTTTGATTGAATATAACATCATAACCCTTGTCAGCTAATTGACTTATAGACAATAAGTTATGTGTTAAGCCGTCTACCAATAACACATTATCAATGCATGGACTACTATCTACACAAATAGTACTAGTACCAACAATTTTACCCTTTTCATTTCCTCCAAAGCCAACTTCGCCTCCAGGCTTAAGTTTTAGCTCTTGGAACATACGCCTTTCTCCCGTCATGTGACGCGAGCATCCACTGTCCAGATACCATGATTGGTGTTTCAGTGGAGCTATCAAGGATATCTGCAACATAGATAATCTTGTCCTTAGGTACCCACTTTCTGGGTCCTTTCTTGTTAGTTACCCCAGAGGTTCTGATCACCTTGGGTGTCTCAACATGATATTTTAAAGGAATATTTGCATGATATTTAGACATAGAGAAAGATCCCTTTTTAAGAGGGTTTTTAGCAACTTTAGCAGGTAAAGGGTCAGGCAATATGGTACCAGAGGGAACAAGCATTCATACAAAGATTTAGCTTTAGGCACAGAGGGCTCATTTCCAATTGGTTTAGAATAGCCAATGCCATGCATTCCATTTCTGCTTACGCCATAGATCATTGAAGCCATTAAGCTTCTATCTACGCTTTTAGCCAGGAATCTTTGAAAAGACTTTTCATACTTAGATTCATTTCTACAATCAGAGGCATCACAGGCAATTATTTCTTCTAACTTAGCAATCTGGTTCTTAAGCACAGAGTTAGAATTGATCAAAGCATGATTATCATTTTTCAAATCAAAAATAATTTTCTCATGTTCAGAAGGAGTCTTAGAAACCGCAGATAAGTTCTTTTTCAACTTCTTATGCTTAGACAATAAAGAGTTATACTTATCCATGATATCAGACAAGGCATGTTTCAGTTCAGAGGTAGAGAAAGAAGCGAATACCTCATTTTCATCGTCTGAGTTAGGATCTCCTTCTGATTCTGAGTCAGAGTCAACAACTTCCTTTGACTCTGCTCCTTTGTCTTTGAAAATAGCCATGAGTCCTTGGACTTCACCATCAGAGTCAACATCCTCTGACTCTGATTCATCAAATGTCACCATCAGACTCTTCTTTGTCTTTAAGTGCTTCTTTGGCTTCTTGTCCTTCTTCAACTTTGGACAGTCACTTTTGTAGTGCCCTGATTCTTTGCACTCAAAGCATGTGACTTCCTTAATTGATGACTTCTTCTGGCCTGAGGATTCAGACTTTCCTTTTGCCTTTCCAGAGCCTTTGTACTTGTTCTGCCTGTGCTTCCAGATTCGGTTGAGTCTCTTGGAGATCAGAGTCAGCTCGCCTTCATCAGAATCTTCTGATGCTTCTTCAGATTCTTCTTCTTCAGCTTGAAGAGCTTTTGACTTCTCAGTCTTAGCCTTTTCAGATTTGGATTTCAAGGCTATAGACTTTTTCCTCAGATCTTGCATCTCAGAGCGCTTCAGCTCATGGCATTTCAAAATGCTGATGAGTTCTTCTAAACTCATATTCTCAACATTTCTCGTGAGCTCTATTGAAGTCACTAAAGGCATCCAGCTTTCAGGAAGACTCCTGAGAACCCTTATGACATGATCTTTTGTTGTATAGCTCTTGTTGAGAGGTCTTATGCCAGCCACAAGCAACTGAAATCTGGAGAACATTTCTTCAATGGACTCATTTGGCTCCATGATGAAGGATTCATATTTTTGGATCAAAGACAATGCCTTTGATTCTTTGACTTTCTTGTTTCCTTCATGAGACATCTTCAGAGATTCAAAAATTCCTTTTGCAAACTCACGATCTGTAATCTTCTGGTACTCTTCATAAGAAATAGCACTTAGAAGAATTGCCCTTGCTTTGTGATGTTGTGAGTACAGCTTCTTTTGATCTCCAGTCATCTCTGACCTTGGGATCATCTTGCCATCTGCATCAACTGGACGCTCGTAGCCATCCACAATAATATCCCAGAGATCTGCATCGAAACCCAGAAAGAAACTTTCCAGTCTATCTTTCCAATATTCGAACCTTTGACCGTCGAACATAGGAGGCTTTGCATTGTAACCATCTCTTTGAGTTTCACTGCTGGTGGCAGCCATTGTTTTTCACACCGGCCCGGATCACTGAACACTGTTAGGTGTGGTAATCAGAACTTGCGCTCTAATACCAATTGAAGGTATGAAAAACGGTAGAAAGGGGGGGGTTTGAATAACGTTTTCAAGATAAAGCTTCCACCTTGAAGATTTTAACAAATCTTTTCGTGAACAGAGTGCTAAAGATAAGAGATAGAAAAGCACACAAGGATTTTATCCTGGTTCACTTGATAAATCACTCAAGCTACTCCAGTCCACCCGTTAAGGTGATTTCTTCCTTCTTAGAATGAAGACAATCCACTAATCAGGTAAGAGTTACAACTGCACTTGAAACCTACAAGTGACTAACAATTACACTGACTTAGCTCACACTAGGATTCACTCTCTTAGTCTTCTCTAGGATCCGATCAACCTTGATCTCCTAAAGGAACTAAACAAACTGTTTATCAAAGAAATGTTTACAAGAGATTTGCTTCTAAAAAGCTGATAGTAAACACAATGAATTTCAGATGAAAGAAAGCTTAGAAGAATTTGAATTTGTCTTGCGCGTATGTGAATGCTTCTAGCCGCTTCTTTCAGTCTTCAGCCTCTTTTTATACTCCAAGGATTAGGGTTGAACATTGCATGGGAAATGCTACCGTTGGAGGGCAATTCTGGAAAATCCAGCTTCTGCTGTGTCTGAGACTGTTAGGTAGGTCGTCAGGAAGGTACAGTTGCTTTTGTACTTGGATAGCGACTTGACCTTTAAACCTAGGAGACTTCTGATCAGGGGAATGCTTCATGTTGGAACTTGTGAAGCCGGTTGATCAGAGTCAGAGGGAAAGCATAGATCCTCTGACCATTGTATCTTCTGATTCTGAACTCAGAGGGAAGTACATGGTCTTCAGAGTTTCTTGCTTCTGGACATCAGAGTTTCCACTATTCAGCTTCTGGATCTTCAGAGTCTTCCACACCATCAGAACATCTGAACCTTCAGTGTTGCTTGGTTGTCAGAACTTCTGGATCTTCAGAACTTCTAGTGACTGAGTCCTTATCAGAGCTTGTATAACTTCAGATCTTCTGAAGCATTTCTACTGTTCATGCTGAACATAGATGTTGCGAAAGCGTTGCTTGGGTCACTCTATATGCACAGTGCTTCTGATTTGTGTGAGATGGAATTGAGGTCAGGGCCTGTAAATAGCACACTCAGAAAAACACGTTAGAGTACCACAATTGTTCATATCAAAAGGTTAACTTGTAATCATCAAAACGTAGAGTTGTACTACTAGATCAAAACTTGATCTTACAGTCACCAACGACGTTTATGACGACTAATCCTACTAGCTCTAAGCTAAGTCGTGAATTTTCAGCTTAAAGATTGAAACTTTGTCCAGAAATGGGTTTTTCCAACAGAAATGAATTCCTGCAGCATTTCGGCGACAATCGGCAAAATGTAATCCGCTAGAAGTACTCTTGGGTATGTAGGGAAGATGTTTAGACACTAAAATCAAGCTATTTGGACAGTTTTACAAAAAGCTCAAAACTTTGAGTACTGAAAGACATAGAGAAAAGCGACGGAATTGACGATCAGAAGTGAGGGATAGTATCTATACCTTGAAGTCTTCGATTAGCAACGAACGGTGCAGCAATCGGGCAAGAAACGGCGAAAATCACTTCCTCCCTCCTTCTCCTTCAAGCTCGCGGGTTCAAGAGAGAAATGGGTGAGTTTTGCAAATTTTTTTCATTTTCTTGCTATTTATAGGTTTTGGAAAATGCGGAAAAATGAAAATTTCGCGATTCCGATTTTTCCTGCGTATTCCTCGGAGAATTCTAAGATAGGTTCTGGCGACAGAATTCCAGAACTCAAAACAGATTTCTTGGAATTAAATCAAACGATCCAAAGTCGGTGTAAATCGATTTTACCCGAAAAGTTATTTTTTGCAGTTGATGTCGGATGAGAAAACTTCGTTCTGAAGAAAGATTGGAAATATCAAGAGAAATGGGTGGCCGCGTGTGGAATCTTCGTTTGAAGCTCCGAATAGAAAAAGTCTTCATCGTCCATTGATTATAGGTTTCTTGAACTATTAGGGTTTTGGTTTCGGCAAACTTCCGAGTATTGGAATTTGACGTTCGTACATTCCAGGGTTTCGTATCGAAACGCTTGTTTATAGACGAATAAGAGAAGTTCTAACATTTCTCTGAAGATTTTTGGAATTAGTTTCCATCGTGTCTTAAAGTGTAAATTAGCTATTTACTAACGTTCTTGACCTAGGTTTAAGCGAATACTAATCGTGGTATAACCTTTATCGACTTTGATACAATCCTTAGCTTTTTCCTGAACTTTCTCCTTCACAAATTTATTCCATTCACTAAACACTTGTTCAGGTTTTCCTCCACGTTACATCAAATTAATCGTGAAAAGGAATTTTATTCGGTTTATTCCAAACTTAAAAACTTGGGTCTCACACGAGGACACCGGAATCGAAGGGCGAAGTTGTCGATGTCCGTGATGTTGTTCTCCTCTGTTCTACGTTGTTTCTCTGCTGTTCTTCGTCTTCCTTCCTCTGTTTCTTCTCCGCTGGACGGTGATGGTTGCTAGCAGTGGTTTAGCTTTCTCGCCATGGAGGAGAAAAAGCTTGCGTGGTGATGGTGGTGGATTCTTGGTGGTGGCGTTGTGCGCGTGCTCGTCTTAGGAGAAGCTCACGGTTTCAACCTCAAGCGAAAGAAGCATGGAGGTTGTGTTGCCATGAAGAAGAGGACGTGGCCGGTCTCATAGTGGCTGCTCACGTGAAGAAGGAGAAGCTCGTGGCGGCTTGCTCCATTGAGAGAGGAGGTACGGTGGTGATGAGAGGAAGGATTAGTTGAAGATGGTGATGGGGAAGAAGTGTGGCATGGTGGTGATGATCTCGTGGCTGGTCTTGCCAAGGAGGAAGGAGAAAAAAATGGGTTTTTAGTGATGAGGAAAGAAAAACGATGGTGAAGTTCTGCTGTTGAGGAAAGAAAATAACGAGAGAGAAAGGTGAGTGAGGAGGAGATGAAAAAAGAAGGTATGATGGTGCTGCTCACAAAAGAAAAACGTGAAGGAGAATGAGAGGGATATGGTGCTGCAACCAAAGAGAATGGGAGAGATGAGCGTGAAGAGGGTTTCAGATTAATGGTCGAAGGAATTAGGAAGAAAAAGAGAAAATGAATAGAAGGATATATTCAAAAGTCTGAAACATATAAGATGGTGGTGTGTGTCGTGGCGCAACAATGGCGTAGGGAACCCAGATATTTTGCAATTAAGCAAAGTTACAGGTAGGATTTCATTTAGACAGTGTAGGATTTAACTTGTAGAGTTAAGAGAAAAATATAAGGATGATATATTATTATCCTGTAAATTAGGGTTAAGCATCATATTAATCGCTGTTTTTGTGTCGCCGTCTGATTTAGGTCCCTCGCCTGAAAAAATTATTGGAAAAGGTCCTCATATTTGAAATTCATATGGAGCGGATCCTCGCCGGAACCCGGAGCTCCGGCGAGTGATGAAATGACAAGCTGATTGTGTTAAGTCAGCTGACATGGATTTTTTTTTATTAAAAAAATGGCACATCAGACAATTAAATTTAATTAAGAAACCCAAATTTTTTATAATCCGCAATTTCCCAAATTAGGGTTCGATTCATCCCTTCAATTTCCCAAACTTCTGTTTCTTCTTCTTCTCTTTACCACCTCCACCCCCAACAACCACCACCACACCAACAAAATCCATTACTGAGCCGCCACCACCAACCACATGCAACGCCTCTTCTTCTGGGCAGAGCATGAACTATGGAGAAAAACAAGATGAAGGAAGAAAATGAGAGGGGGAGAGCGCGATTTTCAGATCTGGGCGAGAGAGCGCGAGTTTCAGCAAGGGGGTTTCGTATGGCAATTTCTTTGCTGATTCCTGGGGGTTCTTGGTTATGGGTTGTGATGGGTGGGGGTTATGAGTTCTGGGTTTTGGGTTGGAAGTTTGTTGGATCTGAACTCATAAGATAATGAGAAGGTGAGTGAGTTATGTGCTTAAAAGAGGAAGTAATTCCGCGAAAGAGGAATAGAAGCGGTTGCGGTGCAGGAGAGAACCCCTCCATTTGCTGTGACCGTGTAGGTTTCTGGGTCCAAAGTGATTTGTGGCAGGGCATCATTCAGTTTCATGTCTAGTTTGGTGAGCTTCCTCACATTGCTGTCCACAGCTAAAAAATTTGTGTAAGTCCGTATGAAAATTTTGCCCCTTCATCCAAAGCTGCCTTGCTTACAAATGTTGGGTTTTTGAAGATAAAGATGAAGAGATAATGAAGATTCAAGAATTTTTTATTGAAAGGATTAATTACTGGGTTTTTCTTTACCTAGCGTTAGATCCAAGTGCCAGTTTAATGTAACATTTTATACTTTGAATTGAATTACTTAGTAATTCTCTTCACCTATGGCTCCATTGTATTGCACTTCTAGATAAGTTATGAGATTTGAGGGCTTTGGATTCATTTTGTACATGATCTATTTAATGATATTATCCATTTAATGATGAAGAGCATTTCCTGGGTTTTGGAGGAGAAGAAGAACTCAACAGAGATATTAATTTGAGTTAATTTGGGGAATTGTGATTAATTTGGGGGAAATGAATTTGTTATTTAATTTAGGGTAATTTTTATTAATTAGTTTAATAAATCTGACATGTGATTTACTTTTATTTTTTATTTTTAAAAAAAATCTATGTCAGCTCACTTAACCCAGTCAGTGTGCCACTTCATTATTTGCCGGAGCTCCAAGCTCCGGTGAGGATCCGCTCCATATGATTTTCAAATATGAGGACCTTTTTCAATAATTTTTCCGGGGAGAGACCTAGGTCAGACGGCGACACAAAAACAGGGACCAATATGATGCTTAATCCTGAAAATTATGAAGAATTTTATGAAATAGTACAATATAAATTTGGATCACTTTGAGCAAATTAAAATTATTCATGAAGAAGGAAATGTGTAAGAATTAAGCTAAAGAATAATTGTTAGACAATTAGAACAAATATGACGTTGTCATATTGTGTAATTAAGCTAAGTATCATTCCATAAAAGGTCGATACTTGCTCCGGGTTCATTTTAAATGAGAAAATGACTTGAACGCAGTCTGCTTTAAAATATGTCGTAGAACTACTTTTTGCAACTAACATCGGATGCAGAAACTTCCTTCTGAAGAAAGATTGAAAACATCGAAAGAAATCGTTACACACGTGTGGAATCTTCGTTTGAAGCTCCGAATAGAAAAAGTCTTCATCGACAGTTTATTTTAAGGTTCTTGAGCTATCAGGGATTCAGTTTCGGCAAACTTTCGAGAATTGGAATCAGACGTTCGTACATTCCAGGGTTTCATGTCGAAACACTTGTCATGGAAAGGAATAAGAGAAATTCTTATATTCCTCTGAAGAGTTTTGGAATTAGTTCCTATAGTGCTTTAGGAATAAATTAGTCGTTTACTAACGCTCTTGCCCTAGGCGTAAGCGAATAAGACTCGCGCTATAACTTATATCCACTTTAATACTATTCTTAGTCTTTTCCTGAACTTTCTCCTTCATAAATTTATTTCATTCAGTAAACACTTGTTCAGGTTTCCTTCACGATACATCGAAACCTAATCGTGGATAGGAATTTAATTAATTAATTCTATAACTGAAATTTTGGGGCAGTCGCCGGCCGCCCAAACACAAGCAATACATAAAATGGCGTGCGATGGTCAACTTCCAGAATATAGGTATATAAATAATAGTAGGTCACACAATATACACATAATCACATACTTATAAGTTTCATGCTCACTCACGCAGATCTATCGATCACGTGACTTACGTAAAATATGAGGGTTGTCCGTGACAAACCCCTCCAATATCCATAACAAATCAACTAATTAACAAAAGGCCATATCCCAAATCATATGATATCAAATCATCAAAGTAGTTAAGTGCATGATATGACATGCAATGTCATGCTCAAAATATGATCCGGATAAAATGTCACCCTCACGATGACCCGAAGCATCACGCTCCTCTGAAGCATCTCGCTTCTCTGAAGCATCTCGCTCCCCTGAAGCATCTCGCTCCCTTGAAGCATCTCACTTCTTTGAAGTCCGATCTGATATCGTCCTTCGAAAAGTCGCACGCTCCTCAGGAAATGTATGCATGAATGCAGTATGGTTAGCCAAACAACGAGTCGTCCTCACCAGGATACGCGTGTCTAGCTAGAGTATATTGTCTCTACAACATCCTAAGGTAAACGTCGATCCCTCGTAAACGTCGATCCCTCAACCCAAAGACCTCATCAAGAAAGATGTGCTAGCCGCACTTAGTAACTTTTCTAGTCACCCTGACTCACCTTCTCGATGGCCAAATAAACTGCTCAACGAGCAAAAGAATGCTGCTCGCACTCAATGACCTTTCAAGTTACACTGGCTCACCCCCACGATGGCCGAACAAACTGCTCAAAGAGCGAAGACAATGATACTCGCACTCAGTGACCTCTCGTCACAACGGCTCATCTCTTAATGACCGAAACAACACTTAACAATCAAGAGTGTCATCCAGGTTTAGTGACCTCCCCGTCACAGCAGATCATCCTCCCGATGTCCACACTTAGGTTCACAACCTTGTCAACCAGGACCGTCGGCAATTCACGTTTTCCAACTCTTTTTCACAACCTAATTTTCCTTTGAAATGATTCTCTTATTAAGTAAAAGGTTCTTTCATGAGTTAATACATTATGGGGTTAAATATTCTTTTCGTCCCTGGACTATAGCGTAATTTTGGTTTTTGTCCCTCAATTAAATTTCTGATGGTTTCTGTCCCTTTACTTAGTAAATCGTTTGTTTTCCATCCTTTGACCATTTTGACCATTGATGTGGCATGCCAGCTTGTAGGTGACTGCTGACATGTCAGTTATTTAGCCGGTTTTAAATTATTTTAATTACAAGTGGAATATGCAGAGGGACTAAAACCAAAAGCAAAGTTAAAATTTCATTCCCAATCATCTTCTCTCCGCCCCCATCCAAGCCTCGACCCCAAAACTTTCAAACCCAGAACCCACCCCCTTCATCCCTGCCGCAACCCTATGGGTCCAACGAACACTCGAGGCTCGCAGAGAATGGTGGTGCAATGGTGTGTGCGGTGGTCGGAGGCGCGAGTTAGGAGAAAGCGGTGGTCGGCGGTCTCAGATCTGGAAGAAAGGTTAGATCTAGGTTTTGGCCTCACTTGACAAAAACAAGGAAAAGGGTAGCAAAAAGTTCTTTTTTTTTCAGATCAAGGGAAGTGGGTTTGTGATGAACCAAATTTATTTTGGGACTTGTTTTGTTCTACTCGGTTATGCTTCTCCTTCATCTCTTTTCTCAGTTTTGATCTTTAATGTTGAACAATAGCTATATCTGATCCAAAAAGGTACAAAATTTCTTGTGGGTTCTTCTTGATGAGTTATGGATCTTGGTTTTTGCCAACCTAGGATGCTCTCACGGATCCTCCTCCTCTGTCTCTGCATCAGTGGATGCTCACAACAGTGTTCCTTCGGGATACTGAAGTTCAGGGACGCAAATAAGCTTTTCCAAAAAAACAACATCTAGGTCAAGCCAGCCTTTTCAAAACCTTCACTTCGCTTCCAGATAAAGGGAGAAGGAAAGCATGGAAATGATGAGTTTCTTGTTTTTTTCTATTGGTTACAGAAGGAAAGAACGGGTTTCTTGTTTGATCTTCCTTTAGTTTAGAAATTGACGTTATATTCACTTTTTTCATTTGATTGAATAGAAATAATCAAGTTCCCCCATAACCCATTACTGAATTAATTTTGGACTAGTGTTCAATTGGGTTATGATTCATGGATGAATGTTTTTTGTGTTTCTGTGTTTGTATGTTGGAGAAGATTTATGGTTTAGATTTGGGTAATGTTTATGTTGTTTCTAGGTTTGAGGGTCACATTTTTTTTGGGATTTTGAAGAACACGGTGGAGAGGAGATGATGAGTTAAAATACAATTTTAACTTTTTTTGTTTTGTTTTAGTCCCTCAGCATATTCCACGTGTAATTAAAATAATTCAAAACCGGCTAAATAATTGACATGTCAGCGGTCACCTACAAGCTGGCATGCTACATCAACGGTCAAAATGGTCAAAGGATGGAAAACAAACGATTTACTAAGTAAAGGGACATAAACCATCAAAAAATTAATTGAGGGACGGAAACCAAAATTTCGCTATAGTTCAAGGACGAAAAGAATATTTAACCCTACATTATGTCATTAATTTACAAAAATACCAGCTCTCTTTATTCTCTTATTTTCAAAGCCTATCAAATCAAAGATTCCCAATAACCCCAGGTGACATCCCCGGGAAAAGCCTTGATCCTTAACACAGCAATGGCTCAGACCTATTGTCACAGCCTACCCAACAACACTCTCAAAAAGTGCCATCACCATGACATAACCCAACGCTACCCACACTTCGCAATTGCATAACAAATGCATCAGTTCTAGTCACTATAGTCCAGCAGAAGCATATGCACAAATATCAAGAATTTGACATAAAATAACATACAATCCAGTTTGACAGGAACCACAACGATCAGTCGAAGCCTCAGCAAATAGCAATGGCATAAGCCCCATTCAATCACAATCATCACTAATTAATATATGTCGAATTCCCGACACCTAAAGCCTTAACTAGCAAGTGAGTTGCCTTCACAACAAGCATATAGCAAATATTTTCAAACAATATAATAGCCGAAGCGAAGTGCCCTCACCTTAGCCACATTCCTTTCTAAGTTGCGACTCCGATCCGATCACGTCATTGCTCTTTGTACCGGCTCGCTTTCCTTCCATTTCTTTTTAGCTCCGACACGAATGCATTCTCACACTTCATATCCATAAAAATTGAAGTGGTGGTGATGACGGCTATAAATTTCATTCTTCGTGACGGAGTATAGGAAAGATTAGGCTTTATCCCCGTCCATGTGCTTCGAATGAGAATAATGAAGGGCTGGGCATTTGTATTAGTCAAGCGAAATAAACAGTGTGGAAACTATTGAGAGAGGGAGAGGGAGAGAGAAAACGGTTCAATGATATATGTGAAAAATTAATGAAATGTGAGTAGGGGAGAATATATATATATATATATATGACTTAATCCTCAAATTAGTCCCTGTCTTTGTCTCGCCGTCTGACTAGGTCCCTGATCGAAAAAAATTGTGCAATAAGTCCTCTATTTTGTAAAACGTCTGGAGCAAGTCCTCACCGAAGTCTGGAGCTCCGATGAGTGATGATTTGGCTTGCTGACTGTATTAATGAGGCTTAAGTGGATTTAAAAAATAAATAGAAAATATTAATTAAAAATAAATAAATAAAATCCAAATAAGCATTAATTAAAAAACATGTATTAATTACAACAACTTTTTTTACAGTAATTACAACAACTTTGATTTTTAAAAAAATTACAACAACTTAATCCTTAATTTTAAAAACAAATAAAACCCACTAGAAATTCATTGAAACTACTGGAAATTCACACACTAGTATCCATACAAAATGCAACTACTGAAAATTCACAGACCCACCCATGTCTCAACAATATAGAATCCATACCATATCAATATAGAACTCACAATCAAAGATTAATCCACACCCACCCACGTCTCAGCATAATTAGAAATTTTAATGCTTTTAGAACTCAACCGAACTGGAAACTACAGCAAGCCACTACTGGGATAGTACTTGGCAAACAAGGACGACCAGCAACACCAATTGAAGAGGGATTTCAACCCTGAAACCCCAAATCCCCCTTCAACCTAGAAATCCCAAATCCAAAACCCTAACCCAAAAACCCCAAACCCAAATTTTCGGTTCATCTTCGATCTGAGAGAGGAAAAGGAATGGCTTCGGAGGTCCCTGGTGTTGGTGTGAGGCCGAAGAAGCCATGGAAGAAGAAACTCAGATCCAAACCCTCTTTTCCTTCTTTAAACTCAGATCCAAACCATGGAAGAAGAAACTCTGATCCAAACCCTCTTCTCCCTCGCGAATCTCGTTCTCTGTTCCTCTCTCACCCTCTTGTCCTTCTCTCTTCTACTTGGGTTGTTTCTTTATTTCTTCTCCCCTTTCTGGTCTTGGATTGAGGTTGGGGTTTCGATTGACGGTGGGGTTGAGGTTAAGGGTGAGGAGTGGGAGATTTGGGTTTCGGTAGGGGTGAGGATTGGAGGTTCGGTTGAGGGTGGGTTTGTATGGTGGGAGAGGGAGGAAGATGAGAAGATGGAGAGTATCTTTTCTGAAAAGAATTGATGAAGATGGTAAAAGATGATGAATTGATGATGAAGATCCTAGAGAAAGTTTATTTTTCTGAAAAGGTTTTTAGTGATTTTTATTTTTTAATTAATAAGTTTAATTTTAATTAATTAATTTGGGGTAATTTATGTTTTTAATTTAATTTTCTGACATGTAATTTTTATTTTTATTTTTTAAATCCACGTAAGCCTCATTAATACAATCAGCAAGCCACATCATCACTCGCCGGAGCTTCGGACTCCGGCGAGGAATTGCTCCAGACGTTTTATAAAATAGAGGACTTATTTCACAAATTTTTCCGGTCAGGGACCTAGTTCAAACAGCGTGACAAAGACAGGGACCAATTTGAGATATAGGAACCGTGAACTGGAGAAGGAGTAGCCGACATTGTTTTACCAAATAATATTGTATTGGGCACTTGGATCTCCACAAGGTTGCCACGACTAAAATGTGTAAGGAGGAGGTGGAAAGTCAAGTTGGACGTGTAAATGAAAGGAGAGAGTATTGCATTGTCATGCTTGATTTAGGAAAATGATTCATGATGGAAATTGAAGTGTCATGCTTGAAGACACTTCGGCCTTTGTTCCATCATGAACATTGAGATGAGGTGTAGTACCTAAGGTGCAAGGAACGTGATGTGAGATTCCTAGAGAGAAGGAGAGTGTAACCTCTTAGAGAGAAAAAGTAACTGAATTTCAAGCTTGTTATTTCTCAAATGAGCTAAGAGTTCTTTACAATTGGTATCCCTCCCCTATTTGTAGTTGGGGGAGTTGGGCCTAGCGCCTCTAAATCATCCTAATGGGCAAGTTGGGCCTTTGGGACAAAGGCCCAAGTCCCTGATGCGGCCCTTGCCTCAGTCCAGCCCCCCTGGGCGAGGGACCCTAGGGTCTCGCCCAGTCCACAAGACACCGGGCTCGAAGCATGAGAGCTAAGTGTGTCTTTAAACAGGAAAGACCAGGTCAAGGCGATGGACGTAAAGGTCTAACTAACGTTAAGCACAAGACATGGAAATAAAGAGCAATTGCCAACATGGCTTGGTAATTTAGAGCCTAAAAGTTTAAAATTTTGAACGCCTCGTCGCGCTCCCTTGGCGGCTTAATTCCATAAGCGAGCTTGCGGCGATGATGCTGGATCTGCTCCCCCCTCCATAGTTATGCGCGTGCCCTAAACCGTAACTTGTGACATGTCAAGCCTGCGCCACGTGTTGCACCCTGAGGTGATACAAGAGTCAGCGAATCCAAAGAATCTCAACCACTATCTCTGGGACGTCCCTTCGAATCACAGTAGAGTCTGACGATTTGAATTCAAACCAATAAGCTTTAACTGTTGTAACCCTTCGTTTAATGCATTGTTTTCTTTTTCCCGAAACTCATGCCGCATTCCTTTAAGTAATCATTTTACCTTGCCACGTCAGGGCACGATTCTCCAACTACTACTCTACCTGGTCTTTAAATTCTCTCCCCTTCCATTTTTCGCCTTTTCCCATCAATTGTTCCCATATTCATTCCTGACTCTCATACGCTCCGACTCCCCCTTCCGACTTTGCAAACTTAAAGCTCCGGCCCCTATTGCTCCTCCTTTCACAGTCCTTTTCTGGTTAGTTTCTTATCCTCTCTTTCTCCTTCTATTTTTATGATGCCTTCCGGTGGGGCCCTTTCCTCCGTAGAGGAGATCAAAGCTCATCGCTTGGCAACCTTTGCCACTCTTCCTTCCCCCATCTCTGAGGCTCCTGATCAAGGAGATCTTGACCAACCATCAGAGCTCTCTACCAGCGAATCCCTTTCGGACCTTGCCCATAGGGTTGGGGGGCTTTGCAGTTCCCCGTTATTATAGGGCCTCCTTCGTACCACCGGCTGCCAAAAGCATGATCGCCCTTGGCAACACCGTGTGTTTAATGACCCCAAATATTCTCACTTCTTCGTATATGAATACTTGTTTCTTGATCTTGGTGTAAAACTTCCCTTTTCTCCCTTTCTCACCCAACTGCTATGTGACATTAACGTTTCTCCTTATCAACTTCACCCTAACTCCTGGGCTTATATGAAGTGTTTCGAAATTCTCTGCTGCAGCGTTGATGTGGTTCCTTCCCCTACCCTCTTTTCTTTTTTCTTCAGAGCGGATCCCCAATCTCTAAAGACCCATGGCTGGGTCATCCTGGTGCCCCGGCCGGGCCGCGAACGATTTGCCCCTTACCAAGTTGGCTCCGAATCTCGCCTGGCTCGCCGGTACTTCCGGGTCATCGTCCACCCCGCTTACCCCTCATTATTTACACAGAAGGATGGGAAAGCCCTTTTCCCCCTTTACTAGACACAGTGTCCCAAAACCATATTCAATTCTCTCGAGACACGTTCTTCTTCTAGAGAGAGTATCGCCATTGGTGTCTTATCCCAACATCCTCTTTTCAGTTGCACTGACCTACTCGGTGTTTCTCCCGGATCCAAATTGTTTCCTTGATTAGGTTTTCCCTTTACCGCCTTCTTCACACCTTTATCTTAATTTCTTCGTTTCTGATGACTTTTCCTTTGCTTTTCAGGGAACATGAAGTTTTCTACTTCCGAACTGCTGGAGGCATTCCTCTCTGGGAATGTTAAGGCACCCTCTCCATCCCAAGTTGGACAGAAAAGACAGAGTGAAGGTATGAAAAACGATAGAAAAGGGTGTTTGAATAGCGTTTTAAAAACTAAAAGCTTAACCCACTCGAGATTTAAATAAATCTCTTCGATCACCAAAGATAAAAATGCAGAGATAAGAGATAAGGAAAGCACACAAATGATTTTATCCTGGTTCACTTGATAAATCCCTCAAGCTAAACAAGTCCAGCCGTTAAGGTGATTTCTTCCTTCTTAGAATGAAGGCAATCCACTAATCAGAGTTTTGTTACAGCTGCACTTGCTATCTGCAAAGTGACTAACAATACACTGACATAGCTATCACTAAGATTCACTCTCTTAGTCTTCTCTAGGATCCGATCAACCTTGATCTCCTAAAGGTAAATCAAACAACTGTTTGAAGGTTTTGGGTTTACAAATAAATGCTTCTTTTAAAAGCTAATGGTAAACACACTTAATTCTATTTGAAGAAAGATTGCTAAGAAGATATTTGAATTTTTTCTTCGCGTGTACAAGTTTCTTAGGCGGCATCTTTCAATCTTCAGCCTCTTTATATACTCCAAGGATTAGGGTTTGAACGTTGCATGGAAATGCTACCGTTGGAGGGCAGATCTGGGATTTCCAGGTTCTACTGTGGCTGAGCATGTAGGCAAGGTCGTCAGGATAGTACAATGCTTTTGTACTTTGGATAGTGACGTGACCTTTAACCTTGTTGACTTCTTATCAGAGCGACGCTTCGTGTTGGAACTTGTGAAGCTTGTTGATCAGAGTCAGAGGGAAGCATGGATCCTCCGACCTTTGTAACTTCAGATTTTGAACTCAGAGGAGAAGTACTTGGTCTTCAGAGCCAACTTACTCTTGGACTTCAGAGTCTTCACTTTTCAGCTTCGGGATCTTCAGAGCTTCTGGACCGTCAGAGCCTCTGGACCGTCAGAGCTTCTAAACCTTCAGAGCTTCTGGACCTTCAGAGCGTCTGAGTCTTCAGAACGTCTGGATCTTCAGAACTTCAAGTGATCTGAATCCTCATCAAATCTTAACTATCTTCAGATCTTCTGAAGCTTTTCTACTGTTCAGATTGAACATAGAGATTGCGAAAGCTTTGCTTGGGTTACTCTTTAAGCAAAGTGCTTCTGATTTGTGTGAGATTAGATCAGAGTTAGAATCTGTCAAGAAAACACTCAGAGAACACGTTAGAGTACCATAATTGTTCATACTTAACAGTTAACTTGTAATCATCAAAACATAGAGTTGTACTACATGATCAATGTAAGACCCAAGTTTTTAAGCTTAGAATAAGTGGAAGAGATTTCCATTTACGATTAGGCTTGATGTATCGTGAAAGGAAACCTGAACAAGAGTTTACCAAATGAAATAAATTTATGAAGGAGAAAGTTCAGGAAAAGTCAAAGGATTACATCATGATCGATAAAAGTTATAGTACGATCGTTATACGCTTAACCTAGGTCAAAAACCCTAGTATATAGCTAATTTTCACTTTTAGGCACGACGGAAGTTAATTCCAAAAATCTTCAGAGAAATGTTAGAACTTCTCTTTTTCCATATATCACAATCGTTTCGAGGCGAAACTCTAGGATCTACGAACGTCCGATTCCAATCATCGGAAGTTTGCCGAAACCGAATCCCTAGTATTTCAAAACCCTAGAATTTCTCGACAATGAAGACTTTTACTATTCAGAGCTTCAAATGAATATTCTACACGCGTACACCCATTTCTCTTGATGATTTCAATCTTTCTTCAGAAGGAAGTTTTCTATTCCGACATTCGATGCAAAAAGCAACTTATCGGGTAAAATAGTTTTATACCGACTATGCATTAGTTGCCAAAAAATACAAGGAGACCTCTTTATGGTTTTGGAATTCTTTTGCCAAAACATATCTATTAATTCACGGAGAATGACGCCGGAAAAATCAGATTCGCGAAACTTTCATTTTACCGCGTTTTGCCAACCTCTATATATAGCCAAGAAATGAGAAAAAACAAATATCTTACCCATTTCATCCAAGGAGGCCGCGAGTTTGAGAGGAGAGGAGGAGAAGAAGATTTTGTTCAATCCTTGCTTGATCGTTGATTAATCAGTTGCTGCTTCAAGGTTTCGAGGTATAGTCGCTAATCCTTACCTCTGATCGCTTTTTCCATAGCTTTTCTGTAGAGTTTTCTGAGCGGATAGTTTATGGGTTTTTGCAAAACTATCCTGAATCTTTCATTTCTGCTTCTAAACCTCTTCTATATGTGCCCAAGATCACTTCTGCCGGAATAGATTTTCCGTTATGTCGCCGGAATTCCGCCGGAATCAATTTTAGCCTTAAATACCCATTTTTGGAGTTTTTGAGGTAAAGCTTCAACCTTTGGGCTAAAAACTATCGCCTTAGCTTAGTGTTAGTAGGATTAGTTGTCATAAACGTCGTTGGTGACATCCCTGCAAAATTTTATTTTTGGGATTTCAGTTTTGAAAATCCTAAGTTAAAAATCATGACCAAAATACCCCTGCGACAGTTTTTGATCCGAAAATTTTTCCGAGTTCAGAATACCCTTAGTTACGGCTTATGAAAGCATAGGAACCAAGTTTGATCGAAGAAAAATCGAGCCCCTTAATTGTGAAAAGTGGCCGAGCCTATTAGAGGGGGAGGAGGAAATTTCCTTTTCCGAAAACTTGTCCTTTCGCGCTAGTTTATCGTACCTTAGGGTATAGATTACTTCGAGTAACCTTAGTAAGTATCGATAGCTTAGTTTTCGATAGATTCTTATAGTATTCTGTGATTTTATTGTAAAGGTGCTTTTGAGGATTTCTCTGAGGAACAACACTTTGAGTGCGAGGAAGCGCTTGACGATCATACTGGAGAACCTTCAGGTGAGGGCTTCTCACTGAATCTCTAGTTAATGCTTAGGGTCGATGTTTCGACATTGTTTACTGTTTATGCACTGGAATTGTGTGTGATTGGAAAATGTTTTCTGAGGCTTCGGCTGACAATGTAGACGATTCATCTACTGAATGTTTTTGAGATTGTATTACATGCTATGTGCTATGTGGGTAATCTAGGATGTGTGGTGCATGCTTTATATGCTAAGTGCTAAGTGTTTATGATGCGATTTATTGATATATGACATGTTGTTGATTGTGATGATTTAAATATGCTCTGTACTGGAATCTGAGATTCTGAATGGTGAGAATAGCGGGCAGGTCATGCCGATTTTATTTTGAGAGTTTTGAGAAAGTTTGATAGGATGAATGAGGTTCGGGCCTTAATTTTGTTTAGTGGATCGAGACATTCTCTGGAAGCGACTTGGGATTGGGAGATCCTGCAAATGTATAAGACTTGCGATAAGACAAAATGGAATCTATTTTATAAAGAAAATTCATAAGACCTTAAATAACCTCAAAATCTTTAAGTAATGATAACAACCTCGAAGGAAGGCATTGGAAGTCAAATCATAGTTTTGGAAAAGCGAGGAGTGTCGTCGGATCCAAGTGTTGAGGAGTTTGGTAAGTTTTGAGTATGTTGGTACTCCTTCGCTCGTTGAGCAGTTTGTTAGCCATCCAAGGGATGAGCCGAGGAGCTTCACTGAGGCGTGAGACCTTGTGAATGCGGGATACTCCACTGAGGCGTGAGACCTTGTGGAAAGCATGGAACTCCACTGAGGCGTGAGACCTTGTGAGAGCATGAAACTTCACTGAAGCGTGAGACTTCGTGAGAGTATTGATGACCCGAAGAGTCATCGTGAGTGGTGGCACTCATTTTATGATTATTGTATTTTGTCGCAGAATTGACTTTACCTTAGGGTAAGCTTTTAGAAACTTTAATTTACCTAGAACACGTGGCGACGTGTCGAGTGAGATCGGAGACGTTGGTTGACTAATCATCCTGCATTCATGCAACATTAATGGGGTATTAACACAGGACGTACTCTGGACCTCGTCGGATTCCAAAATGGTCATAAGACCCGGATTTCCGTGAAAGAGCGTTTGTAAACGTCTCTTGTAGCAGACCGAAATGGCAGACCTACGGGTTACGGCTGATCTGACTACCTTTGTGTGGTGTAAGAGGCACGCGGGCCGAAATGGCACCACCGTGGCTGGTGAAGGGCTGATCCGTTGATGTCCATCCGTTCCGGATTGCATATTGGTTGACTGGGTTAACCTGCATATCATTTCATGCAACATGCATACTGACATAGTTGATGAGTGTGTTTGATACCTGTTAGTTCTACTTGATGCATGTTAACTGTGATTTACAGTCGTTATATTCTTTGTGGAAATATGCAACCCTAGGATGTCATCCCTAGTTATAAGCCTAAGTGGCTATTATCTTATTTATATTTATTGGTGCTATTATTTACATAATTCTTTGGAGTTGACCCTCGCGTCTTCTGTGTGTGCTTTGGCGAACAAACGCCCTTTGTCAGATGTCTTTGGCGGGCTGATTCATGATGGTTCATCCTTCGGGAGGAACTAGGGTTGAGATGCGGGAACTGGAGCGTATCGCGGTAGCGAGAGGAGGACGGATGGTGTACATAGACTAGGTCGTTCTGGATTCAGATTCGGGCGACGATCATGCTAGCATGTAGGTTTTAGTGCTGGTGTGAGCTCCTCGAGATGGGATTAGTGTAGGAGTAGAGTCTTAGCTCTGAACATCATTTGTTTTCTTTGGGGACAGGGTAGTTTCCCACCTATAGCTTTTTGTGTGATTCTTTATGTAACATCCCGATCTGACGACTGGCCTCACGGTAACAACACGAGTCTTTTCAGTGTGCTTTGTCCTCACTCGCGCACTTCCCGGGAAAACTTCCCAGGAGGTCACCCATCATAATATTGCTCCAAGGCTAGCACACTTAACCATGGAGTTCTTATGAGTTGGGCTCCCGAAAAGAAGTTGCAACTTGTTTTCGGGAGCCCAACTCATAAGAACTCCATGGTTAAGTGTGCTAGCCTTGGAGCAATATTATGATGGGTGACCTCCTGGGAAGTTTTCCCAGGAAGTGCGCGAGTGAGGACAAAGCACACTGAAAAGACTCGTGTTGTTACCGTGAGGCCAGTCGTCAGATCGGGATGTTACAAGTGGTATCAGAGCCGACCTCTCCCAGTATGGTGTGGTTCGAGGACGAACCAAGCGGAAGTTGGTGGGTCTGTGACGCCCTGAGCTGAGAAGGGCGAGGATTGGTCGCCTTCGATGTGGAGGGACGCACCACACCCGAACAAGAGGTATTCCGAGACTGTGTAGGGATGGACTATACAGTTGAGGAAGGCATATATGATTTGATTGTACTACCCATAACAACAAGTTGCAACTTCTTTTCGGGAGCCCAACTCATAAGAACTCCATGGTTAAGTGTGCTAGCCTTGGAGCAATATTATGATGGGTGACCTCCTGGGAAGTTTTCCCGGGAAGTGCGCGAGTGAGGACAAAGCACACTGAAAAGACTCGTGTTGTTACCGTGAGGCCAGTCGTCAGATCGGGATGTTACACTTTACGAGAATCACAGAGAGTTGGTTGGACTTAGGAGGTCTTGCTTCAGGCCGATGGGCCAGCTTATTCTCAGTTTTGAGGGATGGTGTTGCGGACACTTGACCTTTCTTGTGGATTGTACCTTTTGCCTTCGGGCGTTACACTTTTCTTTCCGTCACTGGAGGTTTACTCGTGACGAGGTTACTACTACAGCGGGGGCTGTTTATATATTGTATATTAGTTCTGATTATTGTTATTGTTGGGTTTTATTTAATTCAGTCTTGTCTTAGTTATTATCGAAAAAAAAATATTTCACGTTTTTTCCGCATTAAGTTTACTTTTGGTTACTAAAGTGACGCCACCGAAATCGGGGTGTTACATTGTGGTATCAGAGCACGGTCGAGTCTTTCGGGAGTTGTTGGGGAATAGGTCTTCTGTGCTAGGTTGTGTGACTCTGCAAAGAGTGAAAATTGATTGTCTGCAAGCGATTTTTCGCTTAAAAAAATTGATTGAAGTTATTACTTACTCATATTGTATAGTTATACTAGATGCTATCTTATGATGAGTACTAACTGTTTGTTTAACTTAACAGAACATGGTGAATACTAACCAGCTAGCTGAGATGATGGCCACTATGGCCCAAGCGGTAACAGCGCAGGCCCAAGCGGTAACAGCGCAGGCAAATGATAATGCGATGAGGCGTGCTGCTGAGGAGGCACGTGATCAGCATCAGCGCCAGAGGGAAGTAACTCTGGACCAAAACAAAGGCATGAATGACTTCAGGAGGCAAAACCCACCAAAGTTCTCTGGTGGTACTGACCCAGACAAAGCGGATCTCTGGATTCAGGAAATCGAGAAGATATTCGGCGTACTACAAACTGCTGAGGGTGCCAAAGTGGGCATGGCGACTTATCTGCTACTCGGGGATGCTGAGTACTGGTGGGAGGGCACCAGAGGAATTATGGAAGACAATCACAAGGAGATTAGCTGGAACTCATTCCGGACCACATTCTTGGAAAAGTATTTTCCAACAAGTGCTCGGGATGAGCGGGAGTCACAATTTCTGACACTACGTCAGGGAGGTATGTCGGTACCGGAATTTGCTTCAAAGCTGGAATCTTTGGCGAAGCATTTTCAATTCTTTCATGATCATGTGAATGAGCGCTACATGTGCAAGCGCTTTGTAAATGGACTGAGGCCTGATATTGAGGACTCAGTGAGGCCGCTGGGAATCATGCGATTCCAGTCGTTGGTTGAGAAAGCCACGGAAGTGGAACTGATGAAGAACCGGAGAATGAACCGGACTGGAACTAGAGGGCCGATGAGGTCGGGCTCTCAAAATTTTCAGGGCAGAGAGAAATTTCAGAGCAGGGGGCCATATCAGCGTCCTGCTGGAAGAGGAATTACTTCAGGATCTTACATACCCATGACGGGTACTGCTGGAGGTCCCGGAGATCAGACTTTGAAGAAGGAGATGACCTGTTTCAGATGTGGGGAGGCGGGGCATTATGCTAATGCTTGTCCCGACAAGAGGCCCAAATGCTTTAATTGTAACAGATTGGGGCACACTGCCGATCAGTGCAGAGCACCCAAGACGGAGCCAACCGTGAACACTGCTCGTGGAAAGCGTCCTGCTGCTAAAGCAAGAGTTTACACCATGGACGGTGAGAGAGCTGAGGGGTTTGTCAGAGGAGAGCGCAAGAACGATGGTAACTTTCTAACCATTCTTTCTCATTCTAGTATAATATATTCCATTACTCCCGTAGCGTGTGCAAACACACCTAACTTATTTATACTGTCTAAGCTTCGACCTTATAGTTATTACGCCTATTAATACCTTATTTGACCGTAGCTCGTATTTTAGCTATAGAAGTTATACGAGGTTTAGAATGACACGCTAAGCTTAGAAAGTAGTCTTCTACCGATGCGTTTAAAAGGAAGCTAGAAGCTGAAGAATGAATCTCATAGAGATTTCTTATGGATAGTATACGTATGATGTCGAGGGCGTGTAGTTCCGTAGCGGAATCGTTGAGGATGTGAGGTCAGGATAATTGTGATTATTGGATGATAGGAACTCATTGACTGTTCCAGTGGGTTTTTCTAAATTTCACCTTCGATGTATTAGGCTTGATCAACTTAATATTGAGGGGGTGATATTCGGAATCAGAGCTGGCTATGGACTTTTATAGAAGGATTGGTAAGATTAACTTGATTGGATCGAGGATTAGTCGAGCTGGGAGGAGAAAGTTCGCATTAAGTATAAGTTCTCTTGCGAAGGAGATATAGTTTGAAGAAATGGATATTCATTTAGGAAGCATTGAAGAATTAACGGACATTAGAGGTCCAAACTTGGTGAAGGTTCAGGTTTTAAGTCTATGAACTGTTGTCTTAAGTTTCTAGGACTCGAAGTTGGTTAGAATTTGATAGAGAGATTAAGAAGTTGATTGACGAGATGGTGATCAAGTTACAGAAAAGGGAGGTGTTAGTATTAAGATGAACACTTGAGGTTGTCATATTTGGACAAGTTGCTTAAAGTCTAAGAGTGAATGAAACTTGTTATGGATTTCGGTGATACAAGCTAGAGATTAGCGAGTGAATTTTGCTAAGTGGAATGAGAATCTTAGGGTAAAGATTGACTTCAGAAGCTGGAGATCATATTCGAGTAAGAGTTTTAGTGGTGTTATCATTGATGATTGTAGTTAAACCTCAGCAAGTTGAAAGATGATATGTCTGTTGAGACGCCGTTGGTCAACATTGGGACTAGAAGAGTGAAACAATCGAAGGGAAAGCAGAGTGCTTTAGTAAGAGTTATTTGGAACAAAGACACAGACGATGCCATATGGGAGTTAGAGGAAAAGATCAAGAACAATAGTCAGAGCTTTTACTGAACCCTAAGTTTCGAGGACGAAACTTTCTTTTTGGAGGGTAGTAATGTAAGACCCAAGTTTTTAAGCTTAGAATAAGTGGAAGAGATTTCCATTTACGATTAGGCTTGATGTATCGTGAAAGGAAACCTGAACAAGAGTTTACCAAATGAAATAAATTTATGAAGGAGAAAGTTCAGGAAAAGTCAAAGGATTACATCATGATCGATAAAAGTTATAGTACGATCGTTATACGCTTAACCTAGGTCAGAAACCCTAGTATATAGCTAATTTTCACTTTTAGGCACGACGGAAGTTAATTCCAAAAATCTTCAGAGAAATGTTAGAACTTCTCTTTTTCCATATATCACAATCGTTTCGAGGCGAAACTCTAGGATCTACGAACGTCCGATTCCAATCATCGGAAGTTTGCCGAAACCGAATCCCTGGTATTTCAAAACCCTAGAATTTCTCGACAATGAAGACTTTTTCTATTCAGAGCTTCAAATGAATATTCTACACGCGTACACCCATTTCTCTTGATGATTTCAATCTTTCTTCAGAAGGAAGTTTTCTATTCCGACATTCGATGCAAAAAGCAACTTATCGGGTAAAATAGTTTTATACCGACTATGCATTAGTTGCCAAAAAATACAAGGAGACCTCTTTATGGTTTTGGAATTCTTTTGCCAAAACATATCTATTAATTCACGGAGAATGACGCCGGAAAAATCAGATTCGCGAAACTTTCATTTTACCGCGTTTTGCCAACCTCTATATATAGCCAAGAAATGAGAAAAAACAAATATCTTACCCATTTCATCCAAGGAGGCCGCGAGTTTGAGAGGAGAGGAGGAGAAGAAGATTTTGTTCAATCCTTGCTTGATCGTTGATTAATCAGTTGCTGCTTCAAGGTTTCGAGGTATAGTCGCTAATCCTTACCTCTGATCGCTTTTTCCATAGCTTTTCTGTAGAGTTTTCTGAGCGGATAGTTTATGGGTTTTTGCAAAACTATCCTGAATCTTTCATTTCTGATTCTAAACCTCTTCTATATGTGCCCAAGATCACTTCTGCCGGATTAGATTTTCCGTTATGTCGCCGGAATTCCGCCGGAATCAATTTTAGCCTTAAATACCCATTTTTGGAGTTTTTGAGGTAAAGCTTCAACCTTTAGGCTAAAAACTATCGCCTTAGCTTAGTGTTAGTAGGATTAGTTGTCATAAACGTCGTTGGTGACGTCCCTGCAAAATTTTATTTTTGGGATTTCAGTTTTGAAAATCCTAAGTTAAAAATCATGACCAAAATACCCCTGCGACAGTTTTTGATCCGAAAATTTTTCCGAGTTCAGAATACCCTTAGTTACGGCTTATGAAAGCATAGGAACCAAGTTTGATCGAAGAAAAATCGAGCCCCTTAATTGTGAAAAGTGGCCGAGCCTATTAGAGGGGGAGGAGGAAATTTCCTTTTCCGAAAACTTGTCCTTTCGCGCTAGTTTATCGTACCTTAGGGTATAGATTACTTCGAGTAACCTTAGTAAGTATCGATAGCTTAGTTTTCGATAGATTCTTATAGTATTCTGTGATTTTATTGTAAAGGTGCTTTTGAGGATTTCTCTGAGGAACAACACTTTGAGTGCGAGGAAGCGCTTGACGATCATACTGGAGAACCTTCAGGTGAGGGCTTCTCACTGAATCTCTAGTTAATGCTTAGGGTCGATGTTTCGACATTGTTTACTGTTTATGCACTGGAATTGTGTGTGATTGGAAAATGTTTTCTGAGGCTTCGGCTGACAATGTAGACGATTCATCTACTGAATGTTTTTGAGATTGTCTTACATGCTATGTGCTATGTGGGTAATCTAGGATGTGTGGTGCATGCTTTATATGCTAAGTGCTAAGTGTTTATGATGCGATTTATTGATATATGACATGTTGTTGATTGTGATGATTTAAATATGCTCTGTACTGGAATCTGAGATTCTGAATGGTGAGAATAGCGGGCAGGTCATGCCGATTTTATTTTGAGAGTTTTGAGAAAGTTTGATAGGATGAATGAGGTTCGGGCCTTAATTTTGTTTAGTGGATCGAGACATTCTCTGGAAGCGACTTGGGATTGGGAGATCCTGCAAATGTATAAGACTTGCGATAAGACAAAATGGAATCTATTTTATAAAGAAAATTCATAAGACCTTAAATAACCTCAAAATCTTTAAGTAATGATAACAACCTCGAAGGAAGGCATTGGAAGTCAAATCATAGTTTTGGAAAAGCGAGGAGTGTCGTCGGATCCAAGTGTTGAGGAGTTTGGTAAGTTTTGAGTATGTTGGTACTCCTTCGCTCGTTGAGCAGTTTGTTAGCCATCCAAGGGATGAGCCGAGGAGCTTCACTGAGGCGTGAGACCTTGTGAATGCGGGATACTCCACTGAGGCGTGAGACCTTGTGGAAAGCATGGAACTCCACTGAGGCGTGAGACCTTGTGAGAGCATGAAACTTCACTGAAGCGTGAGACTTCGTGAGAGTATTGATGACCCGAAGAGTCATCGTGAGTGGTGGCACTCATTTTATGATTATTGTATTTTGTCGCAGAATCGACTTTACCTTAGGGTAAGCTTTTAGAAACTTTAATTTACCTAGAACACGTGGCGACGTGTCGAGTGAGATCGGAGACGTTGGTTGACTAATCATCCTGCATTCATGCAACATTAATGGGGTATTAACACAGGACGTACTCTGGACCTCGTCGGATTCCAAAATGGTCATAAGACCCGGATTTCCGTGAAAGAGCGTTTGTAAACGTCTCTTGTAGCAGACCGAAATGGCAGACCTACGGGTTACGGCTGATCTGACTACCTTTGTGTGGTGTAAGAGGCACGCGGTCCGAAATGGCACCACCGTGGCTGGTGAAGGGCTGATCCGTTGATGTCCATCCGTTCCGGATTACATATTGGTTGACTGGGTTAACCTGCATATCATTTCATGCAACATGCATACTGACATAGTTGATGAGTGTGTTTGATACCTGTTAGTTCTACTTGATGCATGTTAACTGTGATTTACAGTCGTTATATTCTTTGTGGAAATATGCAACCCTAGGATGTCATCCCTAGTTATAAGCCTAAGTGGCTATTATCTTATTTATATTTATTGGTGTTATTATTTACATAATTCTTTGGAGTTGACCCTCGCGTCTTCTGTGTGTGCTTTGGCGAACAAACGCCCTTTGTCAGATGTCTTTGGCGGGCTGATTCATGATGGTTCATCCTTCGGGAGGAACTAGGGTTGAGATGCGGGAACTGGAGCGTATCGCGGTAGCGAGAGGAGGACGGATGGTGTACATAGACTAGGTCGTTCTGGATTCAGATTCGGGCGACGATCATGCTAGCATGTAGGTTTTAGTGCTGGTGTGAGCTCCTCGAGATGGGATTAGTGTAGGAGTAGAGTCTTAGCTCTGAACATCATTTGTTTTCTTTGGGGACAGGGTAGTTTCCCACCTATAGCTTTTTGTGTGATTCTTTACGAGAATCACAGAGAGTTGGTTGGACTTAGGAGGTCTTGCTTCAGGCCGATGGGCCAGCTTATTCTCAGTTTTGAGGGATGGTGTTGCGGACACTTGACCTTTCTTGTGGATTGTACCTTTTGCCTTCGGGCGTTACACTTTTCTTTCCGTCACTGGAGGTTTACTCGTGACGAGGTTACTACTACAGCGGGGGCTGTTTATATATTGTATATTAGTTCTGATTATTGTTATTGTTGGGTTTTATTTAATTCAGTCTTGTCTTAGTTATTATCGAAAAAAAAAATATTTCACGTTTTTTCCGCATTAAGTTTACTTTTGGTTACTAAAGTGACGCCACCGAAATCGGGGTGTTACAATCAAAAATTGATCTTACAATTTCCCCCTTTTTGATGATGACAAAACCAAGTATTTTGATGAACAATTCTTAAACAATAAACTGAATTCACTCAGAGCTTAGAGAATAGAAATAAACTTATCCTGAGGTGAATGGTTTATTTTGCTCATTCTGAATCCAAGTCACAGCTTGATTCTGAGCTTAGCTCCCCCTGAATCTAGGACTTAATGAAAACGTTAGTAACATCTAGATTCTGAGCTAAATAATAAAAGAGTTCAGATTAAACATGTATGACATAGATGAATTAAGATAATCAGAGCGCATAAGTATTCAGAGTCATGAGCAGATTTAAAGGTATCAGCGTCAACTAATATCACTTTAGAAGAAGTGAAAATGTATTCCTTGTATTCGCCCAGTGACACATCTATGGTCATAAAGGTGGAACTCTTAATTTCTCCAAAAGAAAAAGAAATCACACTAACACAGCTTACACATCAAAAACTGGGTTATACTCCATCTTTTTATCATAAGCAAAAAGCTTGGGGTGTGAAAAACTTAGCTTGAAGTACAAGGTACTCCCCCTTAGAGAAGGTCTAAGTTTCAAAAAGATGGAGAAAGTAATTAAAAGATTAAAGAATTAATGAAATGAATTTATGCATATGTAGAACGTTTACCACCGGCCAAGGAATTAAAGGTAAGCTTCTGTTACCAATGAGTAATCCTCGAGAAACTGCTTCAGCATTAACTTCTGGAGACTGAATGTAGCTTATAGATAGCGGTTAAAGCATAACAGTCTTCACATCCCAGTTGCACAAGAAATTTACTAGCAATGTCATCCTACATAGTCTGCATCGAAGAGCTGAGGAAGAAAGCATTTGATGAAAATTTGTTCTTCAATGTGCGCCATCCAGAGGAGCCAAGTGTGTATGATCTCACAAATCGACTGTTAGGCATGAGCCTGAGTCCAGAGATGGACACCATCCTTAGAGGTTTCCTTTCCTTTGTAGAGGAGTTACTGTAACGCCCTGATTTCTCGAGTGTCACACAGTAACCAATTAATCCAATTTTCACAAAGAATTTTCGTCATTCCATTATTAATCTTGATTTTATGACAAAATCCAATTATTTCGAAACTTAACCTTTATGAATAGATTTTGCGGAATAAATACGACAAGCATTTCTGAATAAAAATAACTCTTTAATAAAAGGTAACCGTAATACCAAAAGTACAATGACCGAATCCTTGGGTGAAAGCCCTACAATAAATAAATCCCAAAAACAAGAAAAATAAATGATAGTCCGATACGGTCTCTCAGTCCCACAGAAAGTAAAGTCCTAGTCCAGATCCCGCTCCGGAACATCAGCTTCCGCTTCACGCGCCCTCTTCTTGGATTGTTCCAGCTTGATCACACTCTCCCGAGGTCCCACAATGTAACGCCCAGGAACGCGCTGCGTACGAACTTCCGGCTTGGCCTCAGGTGGTGGAGACTCCACTGCCTCCTCCTCCACTTGCAAGCGTGACTCCACTGTCGTATCCTCCGAAGGATCTTCCCCCGTGTCCTCCGAAGGGTCTTCTTCTTCTTTGTCCTTCTGAAACCTAGCTGGAGGATGCGGACACATCACTACCCATCCTTTAGAATCTGACTTCTTATGACCGTTCCAGTCCTATTACTTTCCAAGAGCACCGCACTGCCGACATAGATCCTCCGAACTCCGGAATTGTCGGTCTCGCAGAGCCGGTCTTCCTCTGGGCTATCCAGAATGATCTCCCACCTCGTGATAGTCTCCACTATCTTAGAGGCCGGCATCTACCCCCCCCCCCCCCCAAATAAACACATAAAACAGAGAACAGGGTCAGGTTCAACAGAAATAATAATAACAAAATCAACAGTACACAATATAAGTACATTATATGTCTTTTATGGGAAAAAGTCAGTTAGTTAGTTACTAACGAAACCTCACATCACACAACCCACCAAACCTGCCTTGGCCAATCACATACATCCGAAGATGTACAATCACGTGAAGCTGCAATACTTCACAAAAATCTCGCGGTGACCGCAGTCAACCAAATCACGAGGATCCACTGATCCATAAATCTCCCTCGCGTGCAAGCTACCGTTTTTCTCTGACGGCACCATCGTTCTCATGACCCATAGTCTTCACTAGACCTATGTTTAAATTATTCACATTTAGTTGCAAGCGAGTTAATTACACGTTTCTCTTTGTTTAAGTCTCTAAAGTCAACCTAGAGTCTTACAATATTCATCGAATAAATATAACAATTAAGCGATCACAGGCACATCGGAAATTACAGCTAGATGAGCGACCCTTTGAACAGTTATACGGATAGACAACATAAACACAAACCCATGCATTATAATTCATTGTAAACCCATCAAGCGAGAACTCATACGACTTGAGCATGAAAACGAAAGAAAAAATGGCCCGAAACCCCCAAAATTGGGTTCGGCCGAACCATACAATGATCCCTAGGGTTTTACAAAAACTTTTCTTCCTTTCTTTTTATACTCACAAGCATTGTACAGTCCCCAAACATCAACATATCCACAAAAATTTCCAGAACTCAAATATTAATCATAGTCACGTTGAAACAAGTAATTTTGCAAAGCAAAGTTTACAATCATGTATGTAAAATTATCATGGCATCATAACCTTCATCAAATATAGTAATATAATCATAGCATAACCCAACATCATCTGGAAAAAGTCCAGCAACAACACATGTTCAAGGACTTCAAGAAAACAATCAAGATCATACATAAAATCATGACAAAACATGGCAATATGACCTAGACATGCTACCCAAGTCCTAGGACCAGCCCTTACCTTGTTTTGGGGTGAAGAAAATGAGAAATTGGGTGTTGAAGAAGGGTTTCAAGGCTGCTGTCCAAGTTCCCTTTCTTTCCTCCTTCCTCGCGGTCCCTCTCTCTCGAGTTCTCTCTCTGTTCTCTCTCTCAGGTTTTCACGTGAAGATGTGGTGCAATTCTATTTTCTGATTTGTGAAGAAAATAGGGTTTCCCCCCTTGACTAAACCCCATGCAATCCAACATGTGGGCTAGGGTTTTGCTTTTTCCTTTTAAAGCCCAAATCACATAAACCTTTGACCCACTAATTAAAACCCTAATCAGGTCTGAACATAATTAAAACCCAACTCTTTTTAATTAAAAACCCAACCAAATTCGGAATTAAAATAAAAATACATCAATTAATTCGCTGGCACTTTACAGCCAGAACCTTGCTCGGTAAAATTCGAATATCTCGAGCTACAGAGGTCGGAATGACCTGATTCCACTTCGAGAATTTTCTAAACTTAAAGGGCTACAACTCTCATGAAGGACATTTCCCCAAATGAGGTCGTTAAGACCCTCTAAAAATTCCCACAAGTTGACAGTTGTAATCTGTCAATTTCTCAAACTTGAACAAAAACCTCATTTTATTCAATCTTTGACTTGCACAATACAACATGAGTTCAGGGCCTTACAGTTACAAGACCTCTTCCAGCGGGAGCTGGATAACATGATGAAGAGGCATGAGGTGGAGGATGCACTGGTAGCAATGGCGGAGGGTCTTGAGAAGCAGGAAATGCGCCTGAGCTTGAATCAACTAGAGTATGAGCAGCATCGTCTGGAGCTTGAGAAAGCGGCGATGCGTAGAGAATGTAGAGCCTTGAGGAGAAATCCTCCTTTTTGATTTAGATGATGCATATGTATGAAGTTTCGTATTAATGAATAAAAAGTTGTTTGTTAGTTAATGTGTATGAGTTAAAAGAAACTTTATGATGAACAAGTATTATGCAACACATAATGAGAACGATAATTGAATAAACAGAAAATAGATAAACATAGTAAAGAAAAATATAGTTCAAGAAGAAAATAAATAAACATAGATAAAAGGAACACAGAAGAAAAGAAAGTTCCTAAAGTCTAAGGATTAGGTGTCCTCCGTAGAAGCTCTGTGCACATCTCTTTCAGACTTTGAAGAAGAACTTCATGAGAATCAAGTCTATGTTCAATAAGATCAATTCTTGGATCTGACCGAGGTTGAGCAGACGTTGAAGCTTGATCAGAGTGAGGAACTTGACCAGATGTAGAGGCAACTGGAACAATTCTAAATGCTTGATTTCTGAGTGCCTCAGCTTCAGCTTGTAATTTAGCAGCATGTTCCAGAGCTTGCAAACGTGCAGCTTCACGTTGTTCTGCTTCAATTCTTGCTGCTTCTTCTTCTTGTTCTTTCTTCTATCTTGCTTTTTCAATAGCAGAATAGAGCTGTTCTCTTATCTGCTGTTCAGCCAAAAGTTCTCTTCGTCTGAGGCGTTGAGTGGCAGCTTCAACACACTTGCCTTTTCAGCGTTTAGAAACCCCATCATTACTGGAACTTGGTCAACCAACCAAGAACATAGACGATCCCAGTCCTCAACAACCAAGTCTGGACTTGCACTCAGGTCAGTGCTGAAGGTGTGAAAAACGACTAGAAGGGGGGGTTGAATAGAGTTTTGAATATAAAAACTTTCCCCTTAAGATTTAAGGTAAATCTTTTCGGTTTATCTGAGATAGATGGTGCTGCGGATAAAGATTGAGCGAAGAGAGAAGAACGCAAGTATTTTATCCTGGTTCACTTGATAAACCCCTCAAGCTAATCCAGTCCACCCGTTAAGGTGATTTCTTCCTTCTTAGAATGAAGGCAATCCACTAATCATAGTTTGTTACAACTGCACTTGCAACCTGCAAAGTGACTAACAATACACTGACTTAGCTATCACTAAGATTCACTCTCTTAGTCTTCTCAAGGATACTGACCTAACTGGTCCCTTAAGGAATCACCACTAAGATACACAGATCCTAGTCTTCTTAAGGATACTGACCTACCCGGTCCCTTAAGGAAAAACAAACAATTGTTTGAGGTTGGCGTTTACAAAGGTTTGCTTCTGAATAAGCTAAGTGTAAACTAAATAAGAACAGATGAAGAAAGTGGAGGCTTGAATCTTTTCTTGTATTGCAGCTCTTGGTTTCTCTCTCCTCAGTCTTTCTTCTCTTCTTCAGCCTTAAATAGTCCAAGGTGCAAAGGATATTTCTGTTGAGAGAATATGACCGTTGGAGGGCATTTCTGGAACTTCCAGAACCTGCTGCGGCTGAACCTTGTTAGGTAGGCTTGTCAGAATAGTACACTGCTCTTGTACTTCTTGATAGTGACATTTGCCTTTAACCATTGACTTCTGATCTGACGATGCTTCATGTTGGAACTTGTGAAGCTTGGTGATCAGAGTCAGAGGGAAACTTGGATCCTCTGGCCTTCGCAACTTCTGCTTCTGGACCTTCAGAGCTTCTGGACCTTCAGTGCCTCTAGACCTTCAGAGCCTCTGGTCCTTCAGAGCTTCTGGACCTTCAGAGCCTCTGGTCCTTCCGAGCTTCTGGACCTTCAAATCTTCTGATCCTCAGAACTTCTGATCCTCAGATCTTATGATGAATATATCTTCTGGTATCAGAATCAGAACATGTTTGTCAAAACACTCAAGACAAACGTTAGAGTACCATAATTGTTCATCCACAAATAAATACTTGTTATCATCAAAACATAGAGTTGTACCACATGACCAAATCTTGATCTTACAATCTCCCCCTTTTTGATGATGACAAAAACCATGTATTTTGATGAACAACTTAAACAAATACACTGAATACACTCAGAGTATAAGGTATGAGAGTTAAAGCTTATCCTGATGTCTATAGTTTATCTAGCTCCTTCTGAATCCAAGACTCGAGCTTTATTCTGAGCTAAGCTCCCCCTGAATCTAATACTTAATATCAACCACGTTAGAAGTGTCTAGATTCTGAGCTATATTGAAGTATGTGATCAGAGTTAATTGAGTCATAAGATGTATCATAGCATTAAAAGAGATGACATCAATCAGAATGTAACGTCAGAGCATAGAAATTGATCACATAAGGGAGTTGTCAAGATACTATTAGTTCTCCCCCTTTTTGTCATAAGCAAAAGGAATGAAGGTGGAAAAAAATAGTAAGAGCAAGAGACGAAATACTCCCCCTCATAAGGAATACCAAGGGATACTTGGCTTCTGATTAGTATAGATTCTGATGAGAGCAGAAGTGTCAAAGTCCAGAGGTTATGGTGACATCTCCATTCTGGACAAAATTTCATCTTCATATGCTTCAGAATGAGAAGCTATGAATTACTCTTCTTCTGATGACGCAAGTCAGAAGTTGTAGTAGCATCTTCAGATGTTGTTGCTTCTGGTTTGTCAAGTTCTGAGTCTTTGTTTCTTTCTGAAACGGTCATGCTCATCTCTGCAAGCTTTTTCAGCTAGCTTTGACTTGTCAGAGTCATGCTTATCATTAATTCTGACATGAATAGCGTTCAGAATATCAACAGAGGGGTTCTTATCAAAGAACAATGGTTCCTTGACCAAATCTTACTCTACTGATGCCTCCAAGATCTACTTCACCTTCAGGTTCAAGTTTTAGATCTTGGGACATATGCCTTTCTCCCGTCATGTGTTGCCAGAATCCACTGTCCAGGTTCCATGGTTGGATTTTCAATAGATCTATTGAGGATATCTGCAACATATATAATCTTATCCCTAGGTACCCACTTTCTGGGTCCTTTCTTGTTAGTTAGCCCAGAAGTTCTGACAATTTTGGGTCTTTCAGTAGGATAATATAAAGGAATTTGAGCATGATATTTTGACATCGAGAAAGTTCCTTTCTTAAGAGATGATGGAGCAACTTCAGAAGGTTTAGAATAGCCAATGCCATATATTCCATTTCTGCGTATGCCATAGATCATTGAAGCTATTAAGCTTATGTCTACGCTTTTAGCTAGGAATCTTTGAAAAGATTTTTCATACATAGATTCATTTTTTTTTATATCAGAGGCATCACACGCAACAACTTCTTCTAACTTAATAATCTGGTTTTTAAGCACATAGTTAGAGGTTACTAAAGCATGATTATTTTCTTTCAACTCAGAAATAATTTTATCATGTTCAGTAGAAGTTTTGGAAATAGCAGAGAAATCCTTTTTCAACCTTTTATGCTTAGTCAAGAGAGAGTTATATTTATCCATGATATCAGACAAAGCACATTTAAGTTCAGAGGTTGAGAAGGAAGCGAATACCTCATTTTCATCATCAGAGTTTGTATCTTCCTCTGATGCAGGTTCAGAGTTAGTTGCTTCTTTTGACTCTGCTTGCTTGTCCTTGACAATAGCCATGAGTCCTTCAACAACTTCTTCGTCAGAGTCAACATCATCTGACTCTGATTCATCAAAAGTCACCATGAGACCTTTCTTTGGTATGAAATGCTTCTTTGACTTTTTGTCCTTTGATGAGCCTTTGTATTTGCTCTGCCTGTGCTTCCAGATGCAGTTGAGCTTTCTGGATATCAGGGTTAGCTCATCTTCATCAGAATCTTCAGAGGTTTCTTCAAATTCTTCTGCTCCAACTTGGAGAGCTTTAGCCTTTTTCAGATTTGGATTTCAAGGTTATAGACTTCTTCTTCTGATCCTGATGTTCAGCACGCTTTAGTTCATGACACTTCAGTATGCTTATGAGTTCTTCTAAACTCATCTGCTCAACATCTCTTGTGAGCTCCAAGGAAGTTATCAAAGGCATCCAGCTTTCAGGAAGACCTCTAAGGATCCTCATGAAATGATCAGTAGTGGTGTAGCTTTTGTTGAGGGATCTTATTCCAGCAATGAGCAACTGAAATCTGAAAAACATATCCTCAATGGACTCACTGGGTTCCATTTGGAAGGATTCATACTTCCTGATCAAGTACAACGCCTTTGATTCTTTCACCGTTTTGTTTCCTTCATGTGTCATCTTTAAGGAATCAAGGATGCACTTAGCCGAATCATGATCAGTAATTTTCTCATATTCTTCATATGAAATGGCACTTTGAAGAATAGCTCTTGATCTGTGATGATCTCTGAACTTCTTCTTTTGATCTTCACTCATCTTTTCCCTTGAGATCTTTACACCATGTTCATCAACAGGAGGGGTGTAGCCATCAACAACAAAATCCCAGAGATCAGGATCAAAGCCAAGAAAGAAGCTTCCGATTCTGTCTTTCCAGAAATCAAATCTCTAACCATCAAAGATAGGTGGTCTTGCACTGTATTGATATTTGCTTGTAGTAGTGGTGGAATCCATGAGTTTTTCACACTGGCCTGGATCTACTGAACACTGTTAAGTGTGGTAATCATAACTTGCGCTCTGATACCAATTGAAGGTGTGAAAAATGACTAGAAGGGGGGGTTGAATAGAGTTTTGAATATAAAAACTTTCCCCTTAAGATTTAAGGTAGATCTTTTCGGTTTATCTGAGATAGATGGTGCTGCGGATAAAGATTGAGAGAAGAGAGAAGCACACAAGTATTTTATCCTGGTTCACTTGATAAATCCCTCAAGCTAATCCAGTCCACCCGTTAAGGTGATTTCTTCCTTCTTAGAATGAAGGCAATCCACTAATCAGAGTTTGTTACAACTGCACTTGCAACCTGCAAAGTGACTAACAATACACTGACTTAGCTACTAAGATTCACTCTCTTAGTCTTCTCAAGGATACTGACCTAACTGGTCCCTTAAGGAATCACCACTAAGATACACAGATCCTAGTCTTCTTAAGGATACTGACCTACCTGGTCCCTTAAGGAAAAACAAACAATTGTTTGAGGTTGGTGTTTACAAAGGTTTGCTTCTGAATAAGCTAAGTGCAAACTAAATAAGAACAGATGAAGAAAGTGGAGGCTTGAATCTTTTCTTGTATTGCAGCTCTTGGTTTCTCTCTCCTCAGTCTTTCTTCTCTTCTTCAGCCTTAAATAGTCCAAGGTGCAAAGGATATTTCTGTTGAGAGAATATGACCGTTGGAGGGCATTTCTGGAACTTCCAGAACCTGCTGTGGATGAACCTCGTTAGGTAGGCTTGTCAGAATAGTACACTGCTCTTGTACTTCTTGATAGTGACATTTGCCTTTAACCATTGACTTCTGATATGACGATGCTTCATGTTGGAACTTGTGAAGCTTGATGATCAGAGTCAGAGGGAAACTTGGATCCTCTGGCCTTCGCAACTTTTGCTTCTGGACCTTCAGAGCTTCTGGACCTTCAGTGCCTCTGGACCTTCAGAGCCTCTGGTCCTTCAGAGCTTCTGGACCTTCAGAGCTTCTGGACCTTCAGAGCCTCTGGACCTTCAGATCCTCTGGTTCTTCAGAGCTTCTGGACCTTCAAATCTTCTGATCCTCAGAACTTCTGATCCTCAGATCTTCTGATGAATATATCTTCTGGTATCAGAATCAGAACCTGTTTGTCAAAACACTCAAGACAAACGTTAGAGTACCATAATTGTTCATCCACATATAAATGTAAGATCAAGTTTTGATCTAGTAGTACAACTCTATGTTTTGATGATTACAAGTTAACCTTTTGATATGAACAATTGTGGTACTCTAACGTGTTTTTCTGAGTGTGCTATTTACAGGCTCTGACCTCAACTCAATCTCACACAAATCAGAAGCACTGTGTTAAAGAACGACCCAAGCAACGCTTTCGCATTCACCATGTTCAGTATGAACAGTGGAAAAGCTTCAGAAGTTCTGAAGTTATACAAACTCTGATGTGGACTCAGTCACTAGAAGTTCTGAAGATCCAGAAAGTCTGATAACCAAGAAACACTGAAGGCTCAGATATTCTGATGGTGTAGAAGACTCTGAAGATCCAGAAGCTGATTAGTGAAATTCTGATGTCCAGAAGCAAGATACTCTGAAGACCATGTACTTCCCTCTGAGTTCAGAATCAGAAGAAACAATGGTCAGAGGATTTGGGCTTTCCCTCTGACTCTGATCAACCGGCTTCACAAGTTCCAATATGAAGCATTCCCCTGATCAGAAGTCTCCTAGGTTTAAAGGTCAAGTCGCTATCCAAGTACAAAAGCAATTGTACCTCCCTAACGACCTACCTAACAGTCTCAGACACAGCAGAAGCTGGATTTTCCAGAACTGCCCTCCAACGGTAGCATTTTCCATGCAACGCTCAACCCTAATCCTTGGAGTATATAAAGAGGCTGAAGACTGAAAGAAGCGGCTAGAAGCATTCACATACGCGCAAGACAAATTCAAATTCTTCTAAGCTTTCTTTCATCTGAAATTCATTGAGTTTACTATTAGCTTTTTAGAAGCAAATCTCTCGTAAACAATTCTTTGATAAACAGTTTGTTTAGTTCCTTTAGGAGATCAAGGTTGATCGGATCCTAGAGAAGACTAAGAGAGTGAATCTTAGTGTGAGCTAAGTCAGTGTAATTGTTAGTCACTTGTAGGTTTCAAGTGCAGTTGTAACTCTTACCTGATTAGTGGATTGCCTTCATTCTAAGAAGGAAGAAATCACCTTAACGGGTGGACTGGAGTAGCTTGAGTGATTTATCAAGTGAACCAGGATAAAATCCTTGTGTGCTTTTCTATCTCTTATCTTTAGCACTTAACTTCTCGAAAGATTTGTCAAAATCTTTAAGGTGGAAGCTTTATCTTGAAAACGTTATTCAAACCCCCCCCCCTTTCTACCGTTTTTCATACCTTCAATTGGTATCAGAGCGCAAGTTCTGATTACCACACCTAACAGTGTTCAGTGATCCGGGCCGGTGTGAAAAACAATGGCTGCCACCACCAGTGAAACTCAAAGAGATGGTTACAATGCAAAGCCTCCTATGTTCGACGGTCAAAGGTTCGAATATTGGAAAGATAGACTGGAAAGTTTCTTTCTGGGTTTCGATGCAGATCTCTGGGATATTATTGTGGATGGCTACGAGCGTCCAGTTGATGCAGATGGCAAGAAGATCCCAAGGTCAGAGATGACTGCAGATCAAAAGAAGCTGTACTCACAACATCACAAAGCAAGAGCAATTCTTCTAAGTGCTATTTCCTATGAAGAGTACCAGAAGATTACAGATCGTGAGTTTGCGAAAGGCATTTTCGAATCTCTGAAGATGTCTCATGAAGGAAACAAGAAAGTCAAAGAATCAAAGGCATTGTCTTTGATCCAAAAGTATGAATCCTTCATCATGGAGCCAAATGAGTCCATTGAAGAAATGTTCTCCAGATTTCAGTTGCTTGTAGCTGGCATACGACCTCTCAACAAGAGCTACACAACAAAAGATCATGTCATAAGGGTCATCAGGTGTCTTCCTGAAAGTTGGATGCCTTTAGTGACTTCAATAGAGCTCACGAGAGATGTTGAGAATATGAGTTTAGAAGAACTCATCAGCATTTTGAAATGCCATGAGCTGAAGCGCTCAGAGATGCAAGATCTGAGGAAAAAGTCCATAGCCTTGAAATCTAAATCTGAAAAGGCTAAGGCTGAGAAGTCAAAAGCTCTTCAAGCTGAAGAAGAGGAATCTGAAGAAGCATCAGAAGATTCTGATGAAGATGAGCTGACTCTGATCTCCAAGAGACTCAATCGCATCTGGAAGCACAGGCAGAGCAAATACAAAGGCTCTGGAAAGGCAAAAGGAAAGTCTGAATCCTCAGGTCAGAAGAAGTCCTCACTTAAGGAAGTCACATGCTTTGAGTGCAAAGAATCAGGGCACTACAAAAGTGACTGTCCAAAGTTGAAGAAGGACAAGAAGCCAAAGAAGCACTTCAAGACAAAGAAGAGTCTGATGGTGACATTTGATGAATCAGAGTCAGAGGATGTTGACTCTGATGGTGAAGTCCGTGGACTCATGGCTATTGTCAAAGACAAGGAAGCAGAGTCAAAGGGAGCTGTTGACTCTGACTCATAATCAGAAGGAGATCCTAACTCAGACGATGAAAATGAGGTATTCGCTTCTTTCTCTACCTCTGAACTGAAACATGCATTGTCTGATATCATGGATAAATATAACTCCTTATTGTCTAAGCATAAGAAGCTGAAAAAGGACTTATCTGCTGTTTCCAAGACTCCTTCTGAACATGAGAAAATTATTTCTGATTTGAAAAATGATAATCATGCTTTGATCAATTCTAACTCTGTGCTTACGAACCAGATTGCTAAGTTAGAAGAAATTGTTGCTTGTGATGCCTCTGATTGTAGAAATGAGTCTAAGTATGAAAAGTCTTTTCAAAGATTCCTAGCTAAAAGCGTGGATAGAAGCTTAATGGCTTCAATGATCTATGGCGTAAGCAGAAATGGAATGCATGGCATTGGCTATTCTAAACCAATTAGAAATGAGCCCTCTGTGTCTAAAGCTAAATCCTTGTATGAATGCTTTGTTCCCTCTAGTACCATATTGCCTGATCCTTTACCTGCTAAAGTTTCTAAAAACCCTCTTAAAAAGGGATCCTTCTCTATGACTAAATATCATGCAAATATTCCTTTAAAATATCATGTTGAGACACCCAAGGTGATCAGAACCTCTGGGGTAACTAACAAGAGAGGACCCAGAAAGTGGGTACCTAAGGACAAGATTATCTATGTTGCAGATATCCTTGATAGCTCCACTGAAACACCAATCATGGTATCTGGACAGTGGATGCTCGCGTCACATGACGGGAGAAAGGCGTATGTTCCGAGAGCTGAAACTTAAGCCTGGAGGCGAAGTTGGCTTTGGAGGAAATGAAAAGGGTAAAATTGTTGGTACTGGTACTATTTGTGTAGATAGTACTCCATGCATTGATAATGTGTTATTGGTAGACGGCTTAACACATAACTTATTGTCTATAAGTCAATTAGCTGACAAGGGTTATGATGTTATATTCAATCAAAAGTCCTGCCGGGCTGTAAGTCAAATCGATGGCTCTGTTCTGTTTAACAGCAAGAGGAAGAACAACATTTATAAGATCAGATTATCTGAGTTGGAGGCTCAGAATGTGAAGTGCCTTCTGTCTGTTAATGAAGAGCAGTGGGTATGGCATAGACGTTTAGGGCATGCCAGTATGAGAAAGATTTCTCAGCTGAGCAAGCTAAACCTTGTCAGGGGCTTACCCAATCTGAAGTTCGCTTCAGACGCTCTCTGTGAAGCATGTCAGAAAGGCAAATTCACAAAAGTCTCTTTCAAGGCAAAGAATGTTGTCTCAACCTCAAGGCCGTTGGAACTTCTGCATATCGACCTTTTTGGACCAGTGAAAACTGAGTCTATAGGTGGCAAGAGATATGGGATGGTTATCGTTGATGACTATAGCCGCTGGACATGGGTAAAGTTTCTAACCCGCAAGGATGAGTCTCATGCTGTGTTCTCTACCTTCATTGCTCAAGTGCAAAACGAGAAGGCTTGTAGGATTGTGCGTGTCAGAAGTGACCATGGTGGAGAGTTTGAGAGTCTGTTTGATTCCTATGGAATTGCACATGATTTCTCTTGTCCCAGAACTCCTCAACAAAATGGTGTTGTTGAGAGGAAGAACAGAACTCTTCAGGAGATGGCTAGAACCATGCTCCAAGAAACTGGCATGGCTAAGCACTTTTGGGCAGAGGCAGTAAATACAGCATGTTACATTCAGAACAGAATCTCTGTGAGACCAATTCTGAATAAGACTCCTTATGAATTGTGGAAGAACATAAAACCCAACATTTCTTATTTTCATCCTTTTGGCTGTGTTTGTTATGTTCTCAATACTAAGAATAGATTGCATAAATTTGATGCTAAGTCTTCTAAGTGTCTATTACTTGGTTATTCTGAGAGATCTAAAGGTTTTAGATTTTATAATACTGATGCTAAGACTATTGAAGAATCTATTCATGTTAGATTTGACGATAAGCTTGACTCTGACCAGTCAAAGCTAGTTGAGAAGTTTGCAGATTTAAGCATTAATGTTTCTGACAAAGGCAAAGCTCCAGAGGAAGCTGAGCCAGAGGAAGATGAACCAGAGGAAGAAGCTGGTCCCTCTAACTCACAAACTGTGAAGAAGAGCAGAATCACTGCAGCTCATCCTAAGGAATTGATTCTGGGCAACAAAGACGAACCAGTCAGAACCAGATCTTCCTTCAGACCCTCTGAAGAGACCTTGCTCAGTATGAAAGGATTGGTGTCCTTAATTGAACCCAAGTCCATAGATGAAGCTCTTCAGGACAAGGATTGGATTCTGGCCATGGAAGAAGAACTGAATCAATTCTCCAAGAACGATGTTTGGAGCTTAGTGAAGAAGCCTGAGAGTGTCCATGTAATTGGAACAAAATGGGTATTCAGAAACAAGCTGAATGAGAAAGGAGATGTAGTCAGAAACAAGGCAAGGCTAGTTGCTCAAGGCTACAGCCAGCAGGAAGGAATAGACTACACTGAAACATTTGCTCCAGTAGCAAGACTGGAGGCAATCAGACTGTTGATCTCTTTTTCAGTGAATCACAACATAATTTTACATCAGATGGACGTGAAGAGTGCCTTCCGAAATGGTTATATTTCAGAGGAAGTCTATGTTCATCAACCCCCAGGTTTTGAAGATGAGAAGAAGCCAGACCATGTGTTCAAATTGAAGAAATCACTCTATGGTCTGAAGCAAGCTCCCAGAGCATGGTATGAGAGACTCAGCTCATTCCTTCTGGAGAATGAGTTTGTAAGGGGTAAAGTAGATACAACTCTTTTTTGCAAGACTTATAAAGATGATATCTTAATTGTGCAAATTTATGTTGATGATATATATTTGGTTCTGCTAATCAATCTCTATGCAAAGAATTTTCTGAGATGATGCAGGCTGAATTCGAGATGAGTATATGGGAGAATTAAAGTACTTTCTGGGAATACAAGTTGATCAAACACCAGAAGGAACATATATCCATCAGAGCAAGTACACTAAAGAACTTCTGAAGAAGTTCAATATGCTGGAATCTACAGTGGCCAAGACTCCAATACATCCTACATGCATTCTGGAGAAAGAAGATAAAAGTGGTAAGTATGTCAGAAGCTCTATCGTGGCATGATAGGTTCACTTCTATACTTAACTGCATCTAGGCCAGACATACTATTTAGTGTTCATTTATGTGCTCGTTTCCAATCAGATCCAAGGGAAACCCACTTAACTGCTGTTAAGAGGATCCTAAGGTATCTGAAAGGCACCACTAACCTTGGCTTGATGTATAAGAAAACATCAGAGTATAAGCTTTCAGGTTACTGTGATGCTGATTATGCTGGAGATAGAACAGAGAGAAAAAGTACTTCTGGAAATTGTCAATTTCTGGGAAGCAATCTAGTCTCATGGGCAAGCAAGAGGCAATCAACCATTGCACTATCAACTGCAGAGGCAGAATATATCTCAGCAGCAATATGCAGCACTCAGATGCTCTGGATGAAACATCAGCTGGAGGATTATCAGATCCTTGAGAGCAATATCCCAATCTATTGTGATAACACTGCTGCAATCTCATTGAGTAAGAATCCTATCTTGCATTCAAGGGCAAAGCACATTGAGGTAAAGTATCACTTTATTAGAGATTATGTACAGAAGGGCGTACTTCTTCTGAAGTTTGTTGATACTGACCATCAATGGGCAGATATCTTTACAAAGCCCTTAGCAGAGGATAGATTTAATTTTATTCTGAAAAATCTGAACATGGACTTTTGTCCAGAGTGAAGATGGATCAGAACCTCTGACTATGATACTTCTTGATCAGAAGATGTCTAGTCCAGAAGGTAAACTCAATCAGAGTGTGTGTACCCATTGGTACTGACTCTGAAGCTGAGACAGCAACACGTGTGTCAGTATTTCTTGATGCATAGTTCCTTGTGCCCGTGTGACAGTCTGTCATGATTGCGTGTAGATGTGCTTCTCTCCTGTGTGTGATATGTGTATTTACTGTTATATCTATCTTTAATTTTCAACCGTTGATTTTAAATTGCTTTTTGAATCAACAACGGTTATTTGTCAAAACCCACTATACACACCACGATCTCCTTCACTTTCGGTTTTTACTCTCTCTCTCTCTTGCTATTTCAAAACCGCTTATCCTCGATTTCTCTCTCGATCTCTCTTCATCTTTCAACCTTCATCTTCTACCTAAACCTTCAACCGCTCCAAAAATGGTGAGTCAACCAGAAGAGCTACTGCAGATGCAACCCAGTTCCCTCATATGGTAGTTGGGTCTAGCAACAGGTCAAAGGGGTCCTGAGAATCCGACTCAAGATCAAGGTCAAGCTCAAGAGCAGATTATTCCGATTGCAGAACGGGGCTGTGCCGTTCACTGCGTATATGCTCCTGAGGAACTTCAAGTACTGGCAGAATGGAGATTCGACCTCGACAACCTTGCTACAAATGGGTATGATCTTCGTCCTGAAGTCCCAAGTTCAAGGTTGGGGAAATTACTTCAACAGGCTTCGAGGACCGGTGTATGATAAACTGATCAAGGAATTCTGGAAGCACGCCGACTGCGATGATACTCAGGTGGTATCTCACATTCTTGGAAGAAAGATCATCATTCACAGAGAAAGTCTTTCGTGAACCTGCTGGGTGCAGAAACTGCTTTGGGTATCGTTTCCAATTCACTGAATCGAAGCTGAAACCCAAGACGAAGGATGAGACCAACAAGGCCCTGTACACCAATTACAAACCGGGCAAGACTAATTACAAAGTGATGGACCTTCATCCCAAGCTCAGGATCTGGCACAAGATTTTGCTCCACTGCATAAACCAGAGACCAAAGGGCAGTTCCCCAGATACATCAACTTCAACCAGAAGGCGATGTTGTTCTTCATCCAAGACAAGAAGAAGATCTGCCTTCCCCTACTTCCTGTTCTCCTACTTGAAGGAGTGTATCCGGAAGTCTCGTACCACTGCCTCCATCAAGTCAGCCAATCAAGTATATTCCCTTTGGGAGACTGTTGTCTGATCTCTTCATTGAGAGTGGCCTCATTCAAGATCTGGTAAATGCTGGATGCACAGAGGATCTGACCACTATTGTCAGTGACTGTCTTCACTGCAAATTCTCTAAAGAAAATGGGCCTAGTCAAGAGAAGATTGCTCCCTGCCCATGAAGACACATCTTCTGAAATCAGAAGTAGAAGGGTGCTCTGAATGACTACCCTCTGTGGACACAGGCAGACAATCCTGAAGCCATTAGGTGCTATGTTGAAGACCTAAGGGCTCAAGGCTTTGAAATTGATCTCGATGAATTTTTCAGCAGACTGCCCGCCAGCTCCAGAGTTTCCTTCTCCTATCAAGAAGAAAGTTCAGAGGAAGATGATCCTAGAAGAATCTTCTGAGGAATCAGATGTCCCTCTGACCAAAAAGAAGAAGACTGGTCAATCCAAGAGAAAACATGATGAAACCAGCAAGCCCGATGATGGTGATGATGGTGATAATGAGGATGGTCCTCCTTCTCCTAAGAAGAAGAAGAAGAAGCAGGTCAGAATTGTGGTGAAGCCTACTCGGGTGGAACCAGCTGCTGAAGTGATCAGAAGGATTGAAACTCCTGCCAGAGTGACAAGATCATCAGCACATTCAAGTAAGTCTGCAGTTGCTTCTGATGATGATTTGAATTTATTTGATGCACTCCCCATATCAGCCATGCTCAAACAATCTTCAAATCCACTCACTCCTATTCCTGAGTCCCAACCAGCTGCACACAAACCACCTCTCCACCACATTCCCCAAGGTCTTCATTTTTTCAACCTTCTCCTACTGAAAGCACCTCTCTGGAATTTGCTCCAGAACCAACCCTCTAGGCCAGATGAACCAACCTCTCCCATTACCATCCGTACAACCCATTAACTTCTGAACCCATCATTCATGAGCAACCAGAGCCTAACCCAAACAGAACCTGGACCCAGAACCTCTGATCACTCTGTCCCAAGAGCATCAGAACGTCTGGCTCCCAGAACCACGGATACAGACTCTTCCACAGCCCTTACACCTGTATCCTTCCCAACAAATGTTGCTGATTCTTCTCCTTCCAACAACTCTGAATCCCTTCGAAAATTCATGGAAGTTAGAAAAGAAAAGGTGTCTACCTTAGAAGAATATTATCTCACTTGTCCAAGCCCTAGGAGATATCCTGGCCCTAGACCTGAACGTCTAGTTGACCCAGATGAACCTATCTTGGCCAATCCTTTACATGAGGCAGACCCTTTGGCTCAACAAGCTCACCCTGCCCCTGACCAACAAGAGCCTATTCAACCAGAACCTGAACCAGAACAATCTGTGTCTAACCAATCCTCAGTTAGATCACCCCATCCTCTGGTTGAAACTTCAGAACCTCACCTTGGAACCTCTGAACCAAATGCTCAAATGTTTAACATTGGCTCTCCACAAGGTGCCTCTGAAGCTCACAGCAGCAATCACCCAGCCTCTCCTGAAACCAACCTCTCTATAATTCCTTACACTCACCTCCGACCCACATCTCTCTCTGAGTGCATCAATATTTTCTATCATGAAGCCTCTTTGATGCTACGCAATGTGCAAGGTCAGACTGACCTAAGCGAGAATGCTGAACATGTGGCTGAAGAGTGGAACAATCTGGGCACTTGGCTAGTGGCTCAAGTTCCAGTTATGATGCAGCTCCTGCATGCAGAGGGAAGTCAGAGGATCGAGGCTGCAAAGCAAAGGTTTGCTAGAAGGGTGGCTCTTCATGAACAAGAACAGAGACATAAGCTACTTGAAGCTATTGAAGAAGCCAAAAGAAAGAAAGAACAAGCAGAAGAAGCTGCACGTCAAGCAGCAGCTCAAGCTGAACAAGCCAGATTAGAGACAGAACGACTTGAAGCTGAGGCTGAAGCTCTTAGATGCCAAGCACTTGCACCCGTAGTTTTTACTCCTGCTGCTTCTGCTTCCACTCCAGCTCCTCACGCTGCTCAGAATGTTCCTTCTAGTTCTGCTCAGCCAAACTCGTCCAGACTCGACATTGTGGAACAACGTCTTGACACTCATGAGTCTCTGCTGATTGAAATGAAGCAAATGATGATGGAACTTCTGCGTCGATCTGATAAACCCTAGCTTTAGGATCTCTTCGCTTTGATTTCTTTTCTTTATCTATGTTTTATTTCGTTAACCTCTAGCTCTTTCTTATTAATCTTTACTTTGTTCGTTTGTGATTATCTATGCATATATATATATATATATATATATTTCTGACATTATGTTTGCAAATTTTTTATTATTATTCATCATAAACGCTTTTACATCATACATTCTCTTTCTTTTTCCTAAAATCCTAGAATGGAGGATCCCTCCTCATTCTTCTGCACTCCTGGCGCTGCTCTGACCTCTCCTTCTCCAGACGCTCCAGTGCATACTGGATGTTGTTGAGCCTGTCTTTTAGCTCATCCCTCTCCAGAATCTCTTCTGCAGTCTTGAGCTTCTCTTCAAAAATCTCTTTTTCTTCCAGCAGCTTGAGTTCAAGCTGGCTGAGTTCTTGCACCCTCCTCCACGAAGGCAAGAAATTCCCTCAAGTCTCTCTTCAACTCTGGACGCAGGTCCTCCTCCAGCAGTGTCCGTGTTAGCTCTGAGATGGTCTTGTACCCTCTGGATGCCTAATGTTCAGGAACAAGTCCTCCTCAAAGGCCTTCTTTCTCAGCTCTTCTAGTGCTACGATGTATGATGCCATTTTTTTTTTACTGAAAATTGCTCGAGTTGTGAAGCTTACCCTCTCTCCCAACGCTTTTTATAGGCTTCACTTTCTCTCTGAAAGTTAATGCTCCTACAGTTTCTCGAGGTTAAGTTCTTGGTAACTGACCCTCCTCTTTACTCCCTTGGCCGGTGGTAAACGTTCTTATCTTGCATTAACTCTTCTATTTATTTCGCCTAACTCTGATTCATGCATCGTTTTCATTTTCTTTAAACTTAGACCTTCTCTAAGGGGGAGTACCTTGTACTTCAAGCTAAGTTTTTCACACCCCAAGCTTTTTGCTTATGACAAAAAGGGGGAGTAAACCCAGTTTTTGATGTGTAAGATGTGTTAGTGTGATTTATTTTTCTTTTGGAGAATTTAAGAGTTCCACCTTTATGACCATAGATGTGTCACTGGGCAAATACAAGGAATACATTTCACTTCTTCTGAAGTGATTCTAATTTGACTCTGATACCCAAGACTCTGATACCTTGTCCGTGACTCTGATTACTTATGCGCTCTGATTACTCTATTTTCATCTATGTCATAAGTTTTTCACTCTGAACTCTTATATCATTTAGCTCAGAATCTAGACTTTACTAATGTTTTCATCAAGTATTAGATTCAGGGGGAGCTAAGCTCAGAATCAAGCAGTGACTTGAATTCAGAATGAGCAAGATAAACTATTCACATCAGGATAAGTCTTATTCTATATCTCTAAACTCTGAGTGAATTCAGTTTAATGTTTAAGAATTGTTCATCAAAAATCTTAGTTTTGTCATCATCAAAAAGGGGGAGATTGTAAGATCAAGTTTTGATCTAGTAGTACAACTCTATGTTTTGATGATTACAAGTTAACCTTTTGATATGAACAATTGTGGTACTCTAACGTGTTTTTCTGAGTGTGCTATTTACAGGCTCTGACCTCAACTCAATCTCACACAAATCAGAAGCACTGTGTTAAAGAGCGACCCAAGCAACGCTTTCGCATTCACCATGTTCAGTATGAACAGTGGAAAAGCTTCAGAAGTTCTGAAGTTATACAAACTCTGATGTGGACTCAGTCACTAGAAGTTCTGAAGATCCAGAAAGTCTGATAACCAAGAAACACTGAAGGCTCAGATATTCTGATGGTGTAGAAGACTCTGAAGATCCAGAAGCTGATTAGTGAAATTCTGATGTCCAGAAGCAAGATACTCTGAAGACCATGTACTTCCCTCTGAGTTCAGAATCAGAAGAAACAATGGTCAGAGGATCTGGGCTTTCCCTCTGACTCTGATCAACCGGCTTCACAAGTTCCAATATGAAGCATTCCCCTGATCAGAAGTCTCCTAGGTTTAAAGGTCAAGTCGCTATCCAAGTACAAAAGCAACTGTACCTTCCTGACGACCTACCTAACAGTCTCAGACACAGCAGAAGCTGGATTTTCCAGAACTGCCCTCCAACGGTAGCATTTTCCATGCAACGCTCAACCCTAATCCTTGGAGTATATAAAGAGGCTGAAGACTGAAAGAAGCGGCTAGAAGCATTCACATACGCGCAAGACAAATTCAAATTCTTCTAAGCTTTCTTTCATCTGAAATTCATTGAGTTTACTATTAGCTTTTTAGAAGCAAATCTCTTGTAAACAATTCTTTGATAAACAGTTTGTTTAGTTCCTTTAGGAGATCAAGGTTGATCGGATCCTAGAGAAGACTAAGAGAGTGAATCTTAGTGTGAGCTAAGTCAGTGTAATTGTTAGTCACTTGTAGGTTTCAAGTGCAGTTGTAACTCTTACCTGATTAGTGGATTGCCTTCATTCTAAGAAGGAAGAAATCACCTTAACGGGTGGACTGGAGTAGCTTGAGTGATTTATCAAGTGAACCAGGATAAAATCCTTGTGTGCTTTTCTATCTCTTATCTTTAGCACTTAAGTTCTCGAAAGATTTGTCAAAATCTTTAAGGTGGAAGCTTTATCTTGAAAACGTTATTC